>NC_084903.1:24568217-24648217 GCF_949316345.1 Pungitius pungitius
TTGCCTCTAAAAAAATCCCTTTAAATGCTGTAAAACATTGAGGCACGAGGCAGAAAGCACATGCACGTGATGTGTCCCTGTGTGTGGACAGTGCACGTGTCTCACGGTGACACAGTGAGGATAAACTACTCTAGAGGAGGCTTTTGTGAAGGCCTCACTGCCCGACACGGGAAAGTCAAATCATGTGTTTTTGTCTTCCTCGGGTTGCCGTAGGCCGATCTGCTTCATTCCACCACTCGCCTGAGTCGTCTGATCTCACTGAATACGACCAAGTGACAGCTTCCCCACACACTCACTACTGTTACGTCCCCTGTTCTGTGTATCGGTTTGTGTGTGTGTTCTGTGTTGTGTGTGTGTGTGCATACAGGTGGTACTGATCATCCATGATCTCCATTCATCTTGGCTCCACCCCCGCTCGTTACCCGGTTCAGCTGTTTCCACTCATCTCCAATCCCATCATGCCCTTCTGTCAGTAAATGTACCCCTGTGTTTGTTTCACCTGGGTGGGTGGCACTCTGGTTGTGTATACGTGAGTGCTGGTGTATGGTAGAATATTTGTATTTCTGACGATTTGGTATAAGTGTGTATGCAATTATTAAGTGTTTTTTTGTTTCTTTGTTATCTTTATTACGGGGGGGGGGGGGGGGGGTGAGGAGTAGTTTAGCCCTGTCTAACAACACTAGCTACACCTGGCTGGGCCCCCTAATGTAAGTTTTGTTAGGGCGCCGTGGTAGTGTGCCAGTTAGGTTGTGATTTTTGCTGGGAGATAGGACAGGTAAGGGGGTGGGAAGCATTTTGTTCTTTTCTTTGCTTTAGTACCGCCAGCTCTCCTCATTTCCCCTGTTAACAGCGCTATAAATAAAAACAAGCCTGTTTACCTCTACTTCAAGCTCATGTCTATTTCTTGCACATTCAACACCACACCCTGTTTATTGGCCACAGGACGCCGTCAGGCAGTGGCGTGGATCCCACTCCCCTCCTGGGGAGGCAGAACGTAACAACTACACTAAATGTCTGCAGCTCCATGTTTCTGATTGGCTGCCAACATTGACTAGAGTCATTTGCATGTCATTTTTAAATCTTTTACTAAAATGTATCATTATATACGTATACTTTATTATACACTATAAGACACTTGTTTAGCATGGTATGTTTGAGAGAAATATGTATCACTACATTCAGGGTCATCTGCTGATGAAGCTGCAGGAGGTTTTCAGCTCTGAACCCATTGGTCCGTGTGACCGTCAATCAGCTGATCAACATCTCTGTGAGCTCATCCAGCCTCCTTCCTGTGTGAGTGTAGAGCAGGAAAGTACCAGAACAAGATCTAAGAAGAGTTTCTCAAGAAAAGTTTAACACATCAACAAATGTTTCTTTATGGAAAACATGTTTGTATTTTAACATGAAAATAAACTTTTTACATTTCAGTTTGGAATTCTTATTTTTTAGTGGGTTTTAAACATTTATATGTCATTTATATGTACCTTTCTGAATGAAGCAATGAATCCAGAATCATCTTCATCTCATGAAGTGTTCTAAATGAGAAGCTCCCACATGTTGAAATGACCTCAGCGCCTCCCGTTGGGCCTCTAGATGCAAAGTGGATGGAGCGGCTCGGACTGGAAGCTGGTGGACTTCAGACTCCCCGACGTGGTCCAATATGTTCTAACATGGTCTTATGCTAAAAGAGTGATAATTGTCTGTATTGAAGCAATGTGTGAAAAGCAGGATGATTCCAAAGTGTCCTTTTGCAGCCGTGTAGGAAGGAAGGAGGCGAGTCAACGTGCTTTCACACAAACGCTCAAACAAAGCCACTCTGTCACCTCGACTGGACCTCGGTTCATTCCTCACTTGCTTTGTGACTTTTCACATGTGCTCCCAGATGGTTTAGTGTTTAGGGTTCCAAGCCTCTCGTGGCCACCTGCCGCTGGGGATGACCTTCGTGTGTGTGAATAAAAACTCGGACGTCACCTAAAGTTGAGTGGTGATCAACTTATAAATTCAATTGCAATAGTGTGAGCAACACAGATTTCGCAGTTGACTCAACTGTATAGACGTGTGGCCCCTGCAAAAGCGCGTAGGAAACCCCACGCAGCCCCCAACGGCTGACCCTACAGTGACACAAGAACACTCCATTTTGGATCAGGAGCTGCCAAGGTAAGAACGTTTCATCCTGCTTGTATTCATCGTTTGTTAAATTTAATCATGAATAGGAAACTTGATAAATCGTACACATGGTGTACCTTGCTGCAGTAGTTTTAAGTGATTTAAAAAGCTATTGTTGATGGCCAAGTTTGCTTGCTAAGCTGTTAGTAAGCTAACGTTAGACTATAAACTTGCCGTTTTATAGTTTTTTCTATTGCTGAGTGTGTAATTTTCAGCTCATAAATATTTTTCAAGTAGAATTTGCCAATGATAGCGCATGAATATTAACTTAATTCACTGATGTTAGTGTCCTTTACCAGACTCTGTTAAAGGGCAATGATAACTTTTAGAATCCATCAAGTAAGACGTCAATTTTAGTTTAACACCAATAAATCACCTGAAAACAATTTAGCATAATTTTTAGCAATATTTTTTATTGAAACTAAATACTTACACGAACTAGGAAACTGTGGCTAGACTTGTCATCTTTTAGGAGCGTTAATAGGGGGGGGGGGGGTCATTCACAGGAAAAGCCTTTTGTAAACTCTGATAAATCAAAAGCTTTTTTCTTGGTGCTGAGTTAGAAAATGTTGCCCTGTCCTGCTGAAGAATTCAAGTCAGAGACAGCCTGGCAGGATGGGGGTTCCTGTCTGGACTTGATTTAAGAGTCGGGACCCGCACGGACAAACAGAGGTTTCTCTGTGTGTATTGATAAGGGGATCGGTTTCTGTTCTGACTAAGGAAGCAAGGTCAGCGGGTCAACCAGCAGATGTGTAAGATAAGGCGGGAGGCCCACACCACACTTCATACAACACTCATACTTTTTTCATTGTTTACGTTAGGCAAGGTGGTCTGGACATTGGATGTGACCGGATCCTTAGAGGCGGGGGGAGAAGGTTCATCCCCTACGCCAGCTTAGGGCCAATAGAAATCTTTTCTTTGTCTTTCGGGTTATAAAACATGATGTTCTTGCTGATGATGGTTAGTGTGTTCTTCCGGCCTGCGGGCCGGTAGGATTGCTCCTGCCTTTGCAAATGCAGCGCTTTTACTTGACCTGTGATCAGATGAATAAATCTACCAGAACGAGAGAAGTAGTTTGGCTGAATTCTTCCAGACGTCCCCATCCAGGCTTCCAATTTTTGAACACGAGCCTCTCTTTTGAAAATCATAACAATTTCTGTAATCTTGTGCTTGAGCTCGTCCTTTTCAGCGTTTTAAACTACTGTAATTATTAACCAATCATCCAACCATGTGTTAATTAAGGTAACTTAACGTGCATTTGTGTAATTAGCTGTTTTGCCACTTTTTACCACGTTTGACGCGGAACAGAAATTCATAAATGCCCGTTTTACACGGAAAGTTTTGTCAGCACACAAAATGTTGTCTTAGCCGGCAAACGGTTAGTTTAGTCAACGCTCTGTTTTCACCCGAACGTGTCAGTTAGACAGAAGATCAAAACCAAAATACAGGCCGGTCTCCAGTTTTCAAGACGCCTCTGACTCCACGATGCTGGTGTTCTCAGTCAGGAACATACTGAAAAGCCCTTAAGCCCTGTTAGCCGTTTTGTGCCTGTTCTGTAAAATCAAACTAATAAAGCTATAGTTAATTACAGTTAATTAATTATAAACACTTATAAACTGTAGAGGCAGAATTCCTGACATAATTTGTTTTAGTTTTTTTTTATGTATCTGTTATAGTAAGAGTTATGCACAATATACTTGGGGGTGATTTTTAGCCAAATGTATTTCTACGTTAAATAACTGGTGAGTGTATTTCTACTAAGATACTTTTCCATTAGATGGAATCCTTGTTCTGTGATGCAATGTTTACTAAAATTATTTACTGCAATTAAATATTAACTGTTAAATAATTTTCTAAATACTTAGTAATAAATCGAAACACAGTTTTAAAGGAACATTGCTTTGGCTGTTCAGTTTTGTATGGAGGACAAAAAATGACTTAAGTATAAATAAATAAATAAATACATAAATGTATAAATAAATACAGGAATAAATAGATGTGTACATAAATGAATAAATATATTAATAAATGCCAAGTCCCTTTGGACAAAAGCCTCAGCTAAATGACATGTGATGTAATGTAAAACAAAGGTAAGTGCAAATCACTAAAACAGGGTTAAGATTCTAAAAACCAAGCAAGTTGAACACAACAAACAAAACAACTGAGGAAAACAGCAGAGAGTAAACCAAAGAAAACACAAGACTACAAAATATAAAATGGCAAAACAGCAGCAAGTTCTCTCTGTACGGCACTGGACCAAAGGAGGGTGGACTTTGTGTTAGTACAGAGTGTTTGTGTGAAGTAACAACATTGCCCCCCCCCAGTAGAAGTGAGTCCTGCTGATGAATGGTGCTCGGTGCGTTCATTGAGGCGGCAGGTTGCAGGTTGGATGGACGTCTACATTTAAACGGTGAGGACTGACTGGACGCTTTGTGGGACGACGTGTTGTTGAGTAAACGCTACAGACGTCTCCACAGGAGGGGGCTCATCTACTCGTGTGTGTGTGTCCAGTGAGGGGCCTCTGACAGGAGCGCAGTGGGGGGCCCTTAAGTTACCTGGTGGCAAAGAGCACTGAGCGGTAAGGCCTCTGAGAGGACTCATTGGACCGTGATGCTGTAACAAGAGAACATCTGCAGTGGGGGGGGATTGAGTGAGGATACATGTGTGTGTGTGTAGGTGTGTGCTAATGACGAGCGCTGACACATGTCCTCATGTTCTAGTCCTTTCTAGGGTATTGTGTAGGTAGGGATGTGTCTATAGTCATACATGTAGATGAGTCACAGTCTGATGGAGGGAGAGGAGAAGCCAGCAGGAGGCCCTCAGACAGAGAGGGTGAGGAGCAAAGGTTGAGGAGATGTTGTTGGAACCATGATGCAGGTTTTGCTGGTTTTGTTCCTCTTGAGGGAAACACCGGGTGAATTGGGACATGCAGTTCCTCCACATGAACACAGGGGGGCACATGACCATGAACATGCACGTGAGTAAGTGCCTGCTAATGGGAACGGGTGATGATGGGAAGCAGCCAGTCAACGTGTCTGCATCCAGGTGGCGTCTCATACTGTAACCACAACATGTGATGAAATGCAAGGAAATGGAGCTTGGTGATTATATGCAGAGCTCGGATTAAAGATGACTTAAAGACACTCACTGGACAGTGGACATGTCCCCCCGTTCGCCCTGTAGTGTCTTAACACATCCATGGAAATGTGTTGGGGCCTCTACAGACATGGAGACAGGACTCGTTGTGACACTGAGGGCTGCAGAAGGTTCAGGACGAGATGCTGCAGAGACAGCAGCTGTGGGACAAAGGTCTCACGTGTAGACGCTAGGAGACAGAAGGGGACGGCCAGCGAGACAGAATGAACTGACCTGAATGAGCCAGTTAGTCCAGCATCAACACAGCAGATAGAGGCAGAACATTGGAGAACATCAGGACCATCAGGTGCGTGGTCACAATGAGGGAGACACAACAGAGTCAACACAGCAGAGAGGGGGGCTGGTGAAGGACGAGGAGGACAACAGGGGGACACCAGGAGGAGAGGGACGTAGTGAGGACTGAAGGAAATGTCCAAACTAACGTGTTGCATCGCCGCCTCGTTGGTGTCTTTCTGGGAAGAACTCGGTTTATTTGAGTGTTGTTGCTCCAATAAATGTGTGTGAAGTGAAGCATCAGATGTGCAGTGTGTTCTGTGTGTTACTCAGAGTCCCCGTGAGGACGTGTGGGTCCTCACCACCAGTCACATAGATGAAGTCAACCAGTGAGACAAGAACTAGAGAGTAGTTTAAACTGGGAACCAATGAGTCCACAAGGTCTTATCTTCAGGGTCCGGATCCGGACCGCGGTCCACCAGTCAGTGACCTCTGGTGTAGAGACACAGCGATGGAATCACAGGGTCACGTGACATGTGACCTTTGCTAGGAGCCAGATGATGGCATTGAAATGGCCAGTAAAACTACTGGTTTCCAGGAAGTGCTTCAGTGGTGAAACACTTCCTGCTTCCTGATGAGGAGGAAAACCCACGGACACAATGATGTAAAAGGAACCTTCACATGACGCATCATGTTCAGCAGCTACAGCTACGAATGCTGGATGTGACTCACTCTGTCGTTCTAAAGTCAGGAGGAAATATTGTACAAACACCAGTTTACTGGAGAGATGAACGAGTGAGATGCATCATGGGAACATCCGTGTGTCCGTCAGTCATAATTTCAGCCCTCGTTAACCACGTGTCATCGTGGGGAGATCGAGGTCAGAGGTCACAGGAGGTGAAAAGAACTAAATGGGTTACAGTGGTTTTTAAAATAGTTCCTCATGGAACTAATTTAATGTGTTTTTTATTAAAACTACCCAACAAATTTTAACATAATTGAGACTTGCTACCTTATTATTTTGAATTATTTAACAAAGTCACATTCACACTTGAGTGTCTCTTACTAAGCAGGAAATGAACTTGCCACAAAATAAATGTGTTAATTATTAGCAGAATGTGTGATTATCACCATAAAGCTTCTCGTTCTCTCGTCTCATACTTTATTAAACTGGTTTCGTTTCCTTGAACACAGCAGGTGACACAGACACATTTATCAAAGTGATCTTCATCATTTCATCTCTTTGTGTGATGACACATGAAAACTGATGCTTGGTGCGTGTTAGAACACACGTGTGCACATGTGAGGGAAAAGTCCTTCTCATGATGCTCACGTGTGCTTTTGGTGATTAAAGGTCACAAGTTGTCCTCTTTTCCTCATTCAGACAACTCTTAAAGTACTTTGTTAGAGTGGAACTAGTACTAAAAGTATCTGTGGAACACAAGTGTGTTTAGTTTGATTTATTACAACATTCTTATTCAGGAGCAAGACCCTTAAGAACATAATATCATCAATTAAAATGTCATTACTGACAGAAATAAACACAATACTTGGGATTTAAGTCAAATCTTTTATTATGCAAAATTTTTAAATTGCTTTAAGACAAAATTAAGTAAATCACAAAGTATAAATTTAAGTAATATTCTCGCAAATTAAGTAAAATCCTTAAAATATAAAAAGCAAACTCCACAATGACAATGTTCTTTTGGAAAAGGCAAAATCCTTAATTAAAACAAATAGTATATTTATTGATTACTAAAGTAAGTAAATAAACATATTTCTAATAAAATATCCCTATTTCTAAAATAATTAAACTGCTCAAGCAAAGTACAAAATGAAGTATATTTATGAATATTAATCATGAAAAAGCAAAAGGTAATTTCCTCAATTAAACATGAAGAATTTAAGATTCAAGCAAAATCTTTTAAGGTTCTTAAAAAAAAACCTTAAACACAAGATATTTTAAATGAATTAAAAACAATAAAATGAATTAAAAACAGTAAAATATGCATAAAAGTTAAGTCCTGAATTACAAACTAAAATCCTGCAGTGGAACAATAAGTGAAATTAGTGAAAGCGTTTCACTAAAGTAAGAGTTTTATGATGCGCTATTGTTCTTATTTGTATTATTATGATCGTTTTTATTGAAATGTAGTCCAGCTGTATGGATCTGTATCAATGAGTCATGTGACCCAGTAGAGATGGCTGAGGTGAAGTGATGATGTCATCACATCTGTTGACGACACCAGCAGGTTCTCATCATTGACTTTCATTGTACAGAAGGTAGAAGATGGATGTCAATGGTTCATGTGTCTGATTTAATGCATCACATTCACATTGTTCCTCATAGTCTTTGGTTTCTAAGGCTGCTTGGACTCTGCTAAACCTGATCTCAGGTCTACTTTATTCAACTTTATACCTGTGAGGTGTTTTAGAGCAGGAACCAATGGGCTTTGAGCTGAGAGCCACAGACAGGAAGTCAGAAGGTATGAAGAGAGAGGAAGAAACACAGGCTCTAATAAAGTCACATGATATTCCAGCCTTCATGCGTATGAAAGTGAGCTGATGCTGGTTGTGTGTTACAAATCCATCTGGATGTGAGAGGAGCTCCTTGGAGGAGCTACTCTGCTCCCTGAGCTCCTTCTTCTTCAGCTGCAGGAACACCCAGGTGATGATGATCCAGCTCAAAGTCCTCCCGTCTGCCCAGCTTCCGCCCCCTGGTGGTCTGGAGAGACATGACAGCACCTGTCTTCAGTTGACTAGTCACAGAGCTTCATGTGGTCCAACAGACGTGTGTCCGTACCTTACAGTAGAAGTAAAGGCCAACGTTCACCACCAGCAGCATCAGAGGCAGGAGGACCGCTTTGATGATGAGAGGTGTTGGATCTGCTCACACACATGGAGAGTGATCACATGACACCATGAGTCCACCAGCTCCCATGGAACCAAACACTGTATTACTCTGTGTTTACTTCATATTCACTGATTGAACTGTTCATCTGCTTTATGGTCTATTAGAGACCTGTCAATCAGTGTGTAGCCCCGCCCTAGAGCATCACCTGCTTTATGGTCTATTAGAGACCTGTCAATCAGTGTGTAGCCCCGCCCTAAAGCATCCCCTGCTTTATGGTCTATTAGAGACCTGTCAATCAGTGTGTAGCCCCGCCCTAAAGCATCACCTGCTTTATGGTCTATTAGAGACCTGTCAATCAGCGTGTAAGCCCCGCCCTAAAGCATCACCTGCTTTATGGTCCATTAGAGACCTGTCAATCAGCGTGTAAGCCCCGCCCTAAAGCATCACCTGCTTTATGGTCCATTAGAGACCTGTCAATCAGCGTGTAAGCCCCGCCCTAAGGCATTCTCTGCTTTATGGTCTGTTTGACTCTAAATGGTCAATAATTTACTAAATAAACAATATGCTGTATTGAAGACTTAAAACTAGAGATTGAAACCATAAACTCATGTTAGCTTCAGTTCTCAGAGGACCAGAGTTACCATGGTAGCCAAACCACTCTGTCTTACAGCATATTGTTAGCTGACCCTTTATAGCTGTTGTTTAGGTTTGGTTACTCTTTGACATGTGTAACACAATGACAGGAGTCACAGAGTCCTTCCAGAAACATCATGCATGCACTCTGTGGTCAGCTGATCATCTTCAGTCCGTTTGGACCAATCGTCTTCCACTAAGCTGCATGTAAACAGTCAGCTTACCTTCCACAGAGACAGAGAGCAGACGGCTCTCAGAGGAGAAGTTATGAGAAAAAACATAGAGGTGATAAACACATCTGTAGCTTCCTTGGTGGGCGGGCTCTGCAGCAGGAAACAGGAAGTGGGCAGAGTGATTGACAGCTGGCTCAGTGTAGTTGTGTGCTGAGGTGAAGGAGAGGAAGATGAGCTGAAAGGAGCCTCCTGGGTACTGTGGCTGGATGGAGCAGCAGATGTTGAAGGTGGAGCCCCTGAGCACCTGAGCCCCCTGCTGCTGGGCCTCGGAGACCCCGTACATGGAGGAGGACACAGAGATGATTGGCTGAAGCAGCAGGTCTGTAACAGAGAGATGAAGACAGGTGATGTTTACCCTTCATTAAAAGAGACGGACCCTCAATAAGGAAGTGATGTCACAGACAGACAGACAGTACATAGATGATGTCACTGATGGACTCACCTGAGCAGGTGAGATCCACGATGGAGGAAGAGGTAGTTGATGTTATACACTCCCTCAGAGCAGATCCAGACTGAAGACAGTCAGAGTCAATCCACCACACAGATCTCTTTGAGGACTCCTTTCTGTGTCTGATAGAAACAGCAGAGCCACAGTCCAGATCTCTACAGGCAACATCTGCTGCCTTCAGGTTCATTCCATAGTAACCTACTGGTATCCATTCTCCTTGATATTTCACCTCCAGGGTTCCTTCACAGCGACTGGCTCCTCCCACAAACCTTAAAGGTACTGAACCTAAACAAGAGAGTCGTCAGTAGAAGAACAAAGTGAGTTTCAGTAGAACAGAAATGAAGCAGATCAAAGCTGCAGCTCCTCTTCTACCTGAGCAGGTGAGTCCAACAGCTTTACCAGGTGAGCAGGTGTTTCTCTCTGAGCCTGAGCTTCTACAGTCCAGGAGAGCAGACTCATGGCCTCCACACTGGAACCCTTTGGTCCACATTGGAGCCTCCACTTCTCCATAGAGCGCCCCCTGGAGGACTGAAGGAGCCCCACAGCCAAGCTCCCTACAGACCACCTCTGCACCCTGCTGGTCAAAGTCCTCTTCACACACTGAGGACCACTGGTTAGACTGGTTAGACCTCACCTCCAGTCTGCCTGAGCACAGACCAGACCCACCCACCAGCCTGATGGAGTCTGGAGAGAAGACAGAAGATGAGAGAGACACATTAAAGACATCTGTTGCTAAGTGGGGATCTACCCACTGAATCCTGCTCCCAGGGGGGTCAGGTGAGGGGCATTCTGGGTCAGGGGCTGTATGGGGGGGGGGCAGCATGACAGAGTTAACGTTATAATAAGAGCAGTTTGTTCTAAAGTCTCATGTGACTTTAAAAACACGACAACGGTTACCAATGTCACGTAACTTAGGATATACAATGTGAGGCCCTTCAATGGAAGTTGTGTTATTTTAAGGAAGTTGTAATTCTTACAGCTTTCTATTCATACTTCATCACCTCAGTGGAGGCTTTGACTCAAAGCTCCAGTGTTGGTCAACTTGATCCTGGACCAGTAGATGAAGGTCAACCACTGGAAGGCTGGAACCTGCTTCTGCTTCTTGTGTCGATGGACTCGTTTCCCTTCATGATTCTAAAAGGTTTGAAGGTGTTGCAAAGCAATTCACCTCCAGACCACCAGGTGGAGTCACGTGTTTTGTTGGAGACGACCTACAGAGTGACGTCTTTGTGTGGAACTCGTTGGTTTGTTTATTTATTTATCAGACTGCTTTTCATGGCTTTTCTTTCATGGACATATTTGTTCCGTATTTTCCTCCAACTTTGTTCACCCATCAACCGGCAAACCGACGTGTGCAGAGATGTCCCTCCATGAATCGGAGGCCATCATCACGTCCTTACAGTCCCCCAATGACGGGTTGTATCAGTGTTCATATTTACGGATTTCTTCAGACAAAAACTCTTCAAACTGATTCATTCTCTCAAAAAAAATCTTAGTTTTAATAATGGAATGATTCTATGAAACCAGAAATGTGAGCCTCCTGAAAGGATGCAGCTAGCAGACCAATCACAGCCTTGCGAGCTGCGTGAGGCTCGCAAAGCTTTTGATGCAAGTTTATAAAAATGTGTCGATGCAGGAAAGCAGCAAGAGGGGTGAAAAGGCAGCAAGGGGCTCTGTGTGCGAGTCCTTGTGTTTCTCTGAAAACACAGAAGTATAAACTAGGCTTTTGTTGTTGTTTGATTGTTAACCTCCTGTAGCAGGTGGCACCATGGGGGGGGGGGGCGCTGTGGGGTCAAGGTGGTGCACCTATAAAAGGGGAAGTGGCACTTTGCCATGAAGTGCCAGTTTCCTGGTGGGCCCCCACGGTATGGTTGGGCCCCCAGTAGTGGTGAGAAAGCTCCATTCTCTCTTTGTAAATATATTTGTTCGTTCATATGTATTAATGGATGAAAAGGTTTTAATGGAGTTTGCATGACAGGATCGGGAGGAGAGGCACCGATCCGGGCAAAGAGGGAACGAATGGGTGTGAGAGTTTGATGCAGTAGGTATGTTGGGTTTTTAAATTAAATTAAAGTATGAATTAAAGTTTGTTGTTGGTAAGTGTGTTTCAGTTATTATCCCGCTACTTGCTGTCCTTTTGTTAGTTTTGTTTTTTTGTTTTCAGCGGTTAGTCCGCTCCTGGTCCATTGTATTTTGTTTTAGACAGAGCGGACTAACCACTTTAAGTTTTTGTTTGTTTTCTGATCACTTTCCCCACATTTCAAGGTACACTTCATGCAGCGCTCCGGGCAAACCCTGCCCTATGGTGTGAACTGGGGGGGGGAGGGGGGTTGGCCTTATACACAGGTGTGCTGTGCCGTGTTAAGCGGGTTTGACCGCGGTGTGTTTCACAGGGTGACTCGGGGCGCTCGGAGCCTGCAATGTGTGTGTGTGGCGTCGGATTAGACCCATTTGTAATAAATAATATTAAACTATATTCGGCTTCCGTTTTTATATTTATAAGTTAACACTCCCACCACTTAAGGGGGCGGAGCTATGTTTCAATTACAAGGTGCATATAATCAGAAGGATTACCTGCCACAGGTGTTGGTGCTTTGGAGGCCAATAGTTCTGTGAGTGAGAGTGTGGAAGGTGGAAGGTGAGCGTGGAACAGTCAGCGTAGAAGAGACACGTGAAGAATGTGTTCGGATCCCTTCATGGTGTCAGGAGTGTTGTATTCATTTCATTTATGTGAAGGAAAGGTGGACTTTCACAAAACTGAGGTGTCTGTTTGGAGATCAAAATAAAGGACAATCAAAGACTATTGGAGACGTCTCCAGGATTATTTCATGCGTCAAAACGAACTTCCCACCAGCGACAGGGACCTTACTTTCTGACAGGCCAAAGGGTCACTACGACCAGTTTCTCTATTCAAGACGTCTCTGAATCTGTCACCAGTTCTCTGCTCACTCAAGAACTAACAAAGTTAACATGGCCACCCAGCTGGGACGCACACAGGACGGCGTGAGGACACACAACCAGGACGTGGATGAAAACAGGACATTTCATCCAGAAGAATTCAAAGTGTGGAGTTTAGTGGGGCTTTTGAGTCTTTCCTCAACACACAACAAACTACGTTCATCTCAACATATATAACCTTATTATATGATATTTATATTGGACATTTATGTGGATATCTAAGCTCATTAGATCCACTGATGTGTGTCTGGTTTAAAATGATTTGATTCCACAAAGCAGTCAGAGCAGCAGACTCAGTAGATCTGCTTCAAGAGGAGATGGTGTTATTTCACACAGGTCAAGAGGTCATTCTGTGTGAAGGCGGCCCACTGGTGGAACGCTGCAACACGTACCAGACCTTCACGTGACCTTCAGGATCAGGTGTGCTGTCTGTCCTGCTGCATTCTGCTATTTGTGCATTTGTGTTGTTCTTTGTCTGTGTGTGTGTGTGTGTGTGTGTCATGTGCTTCAGTGGTTCACTGTGTGTGTGCTTCCCCTGTAGGTGTGTGTGTGTTCTGCCTGCAGGCTGCAGCCTCTTATGGTCGCTCTACTCTATTGTCCTACTTCTTTACCTGTGGGATGGTTTTGTTTGTACATTGTGTCTTGTGTTTTAATATTCATTTTATTTTAGGAGGCCTTAAAAACATCTGGTTGAGGACAGCAGATGTAAATGAGCCTCTGACGAACCTACAGTACACCTGTTGGTTAGTGTGCACAGTCCCTGCAAAATAAATGAATAAATAATTAACTATTGAAATGTGCTCATAGTGATGTTTCACAGGTACAAATAACCCTGCTGGTTTAAATGTTTATTATAGAGAATATGTAAGTAACTTGTGATATGAAGTTATATTAAACATGTGGGAGGCATCATTGTACCTGTAATAACGCCTCTCACATTTACCTCCTACAGTCTGGCTTCAGTTCACCTTCTGAGTCTCTAAATGTTGGATCACATGGGTCAGAGTCTCAGTCCAGGTGATCTCCTCCTCTTGGCTTTGTTTCATAGGTCACAAGGTGGAATAGAAAGAGATTCTCTCTGGTATGAATGAAGAGTTATGGGACTGACTGATGGAACACAACTATCCACACCTCAGAAGATGGGCCTTGACCCTGATGAAGAAACATGTCTCCACTTCAGCATCACCAGGTGCTGAGCCAGTAGAGGTAAACATGCAGAAAGTCCTGTTAGAAAGCAGAACATGTGGAACCTGAAGGTCCACTGGATGAGGAAGGGACAGGTGAAGGCTCATGAAGGGAGAGAGCCTCCTCAGAGAGGTGATAGATTCACAGTGTGTAGTGAGGGAGGGACTGGACCAACACACAGGAAGTACATGACACAAAGATGATGTCACTGATGACTTACCTAAGCAGGTGAGATCCAGGATGGAGGAAGAGAAAGTTGATATTAAACACTCCCTCACAGCAGATCCAGACTGAACACAGAAAGACTCAATCCACCACACAGATCTCTCTGAGGACTCCTTTCTGTCTCTGGTAGAAACAGCAGAGCCACAGTCCAGATCTCTACAGAGAACATCTGCTCCCTTCAGGTTCATTCCATCGTAATCTACTGGTCTCCATTCTCCTTGATGTTTCACCTCCAGGGTTCCTTCACAGCGACTGGCTCCTCCCACAAACCTTAAAGGTACTGAACCTAAACAAGAGAGTCGTCAGTAGAAGAACAAAGTGAGTTTCAGTAGAACAGAAATGAAGCAGATCAAAGCTGCAGCTCCTCTTCTACCTGAGCAGGTGAGTCCAACAGCTTTACCAGGTGAGCAGGTGTTTCTCTCTGAGCCTGAGCTTCTACAGTCCAGGAGAGCAGACTCATGGCCTCCACACTGGAACCCTTTGGTCCACATTGGAGCCTCCACTTCTCCATAGAGCGCCCCCTGGAGGACTGAAGGAGCCCCACAGCCAAGCTCCCTACAGACCACCTCTGCACCCTGCTGGTCAAAGTCCTCTTCACACACTGAGGACCACTGGTTAGACTGGTTAGACCTCACCTCCAGTCTGCCTGAGCACAGACCAGACCCACCCACCAGCCTGATGGAGTCTGGAGAGAAGACAGAAGATGAGAGAGACACATTAAAGACACTAAAAAGCATCTTATTAACGTTGTGTTTCTCTGAGAAGATCTGTATGAAAGTAAATCTGTGTCATCGGGGGTTGAAATAAAAAGGTGATTGAATTTCTAGCACTGAATATTTATGCATTTAAATAATGTATCTGAATGTTTTTCAACACTAAAATACTGAAAAAAATTCAACCTAAAAAAAATCACTCTTAAAATATTCAGCCGCAAAGAAAATTCAGCCGTGAGACACCAACATCTGGGACACTAAGGAAGAGCAAACAATTCTAGATTCAAGATCAGGAGCGTGCGTCAAGCTGAAGGAGCGAGCACCCAAAACACCTTCGAATTGTTTCCACGTCCAATAATAACGGGGCTTTAACTCCTCTTTAATTTGGGAAGAAGAGACAGAGAGGAGTCCTTGAATTTCACCCTCCTGCACATCCAAAGCCATTGTTTACACACACACACACACACACACACACACACACACACACGACCCCGCCCCCCATGTCACTCACATGCCGCATTCACTGGACAGGCACACAGTAGGAAACCAGAACATCAGAACATTGTCCCACACAGCAGATCACAGTGATGTCGCTACGATATAAAACTCATGGGCCGAACCAACATTAAACTTCATATTAAGGGGGGGGCACAAAATGTCGTCCAGAGGGCCGCAGGCCGCTAGTTTGAGACCCCCGCTCTAGAGGGTGAATAAGTGATTCATCCTGGATACACTACTGTCATAGATGATGTCACAGATGGACTTACCTGAGCAGGTGAGATCCAGGATGGAGGAAGAGTTATCTGATGATAAACATTCACTCACAGCAGATCCAGACTGAAGACAGTCAGAGTGAATCCTCCACACAGATCTCTCTGAGGACTCCTCTCTGTCTCTGATAGAAACAGCAGAGCCACAGTCCAGATGTCTACAGAGAACATCTGCTTCCTTCAGGTTCCACATAAAGCCACTTCCTGGTCTCCATTCTCCTTGATGTTTCACCTCCAGAGGTCCTGCACAGCGACTGGCTCCTCCCACCAACCTCACTGGTCAGAAACAAGTCATCAGTAAATAAATACATTTCATTTAACGTTGACCTCTGACTCCTCTTCATTGGATCTTTACTTCTCTCTTCTGTCTCTAGTTACCTGTTGATGTGGGATTTCCTTCAGCCTGGAGTTCTGGAACCATAAACAGTGAATGTCATTAAAGTCCTGAGTATGTGATTGAGCTTGTGTACAACTTTCATCAGTTGTTACATTACAGTTTTTCTCGATTCTTTACACACAAATCCTGGTACTTGACACACAATGAGCACAACATGTAACTCATGCATCAACCCCCTGAACCAATTCTGCTAAACTACAAGCACAATTCTTGCTTTACACTCAAATTGCAGTTCTAATACACACTTTTTTCAAAACACTACACACAATTCTCTGCACAATTTTCATGAAGTTTTCACAAGAAAAACACTGTCATTCAAAATTCTAAAGTCAATTGCTCTACTAAGCACACTGACTCGTCACATGGGAGAACACCTGTCACACAGTGTTACAATTAGGAATCAGAGCTTCAGCATAAAAGGGCAACAGGTGAGCTCTTCTGTTTTGGAGCAATGGATGACAACATTAGAAACAGAGCCAGAGGAGTGAGAGTAAGAGGAGGAGGACGAGGAGGACGAGGAGGACCAAGGACCGTAAACTCTGATGAGATCTGAGTCACTTTGGTTGACCAAAGCTATGGAGGAATTCTTCTCTGCCTGGAGATGGAAAGTGTTTGACTGAAATCCACAAACGCACACCCCCCTTCTCTAAGCCAGTGTTTCTCAACTGGTGGGTTCGTGACCCACCAGTTGGTCGCGGGCCTTTGCATGGGTTTGTCATTTGAGAACAAAATACCATTTTGAGAAGAAAATGACATTGTTTTGAATGTCAAGTTTCATTTTGCAGGAGTATTGAGGGGTTTTGCCCATTGTGTGTGTGTTTTTAGATTTGTGTGTAGAGTTCTGAGAGTATGAGGCTTTAAGAAAATGTGTCTAAACAATCGAGAAAAACTGTATAAGAACCAGTTGAACTCTGATGTGCTCAATGTAAAACATTATGATGAGTGGAAAAAAATGACTTTTTTTACACTTACTACAGACAGTACAGACATACGTGTGTTGTAAAATATTTTAGGATATTGTTTTTGTACTCAGAACACACAAATACACAGTAACAAATAGATTTTATTTTCCCCACAAAATCTCATCAGAGTTTACGGTCCTTGGTCTTCCTCGTCCTCCTCGTCCTCCTCCTCTTCCTCTCACTCCTCTGGCTCTGTTTCTAATGTTGTCATCCATTGCTCCAAAACAGAAGAGCTCACCTGTTGCCCTTTTATGCTGAAGCTCTGGTTCCTAATTGTAACCCTGTGTGACAGGTGTTCTCCCATGTGACGAGTCAGTGTGCTTAGTAGAGCAATGGACTTTAGAATTTTGAATGACAGTGTTTTTCTTGTGAAAACAACATTTTCTTCATGACAATTGTGCAGAGAATGCAGAGAATTGTGTGTAGTGCTTTGAAAAAAGTGTGTTTTAGAACTGCAAATTGAGTGTAAAGCAAGAATTGTGCTTGTAGTTTAGCAGAATTGGTTCAGGGGGTTGATGCATGAGTTACATGTTGTGCTCATTGTGTGTCAAGTACCAGGATTTGTGTGTAAACAATCGAGAAAAACTGTAAAAGTATATTCATATGATGGTTTGTGTTTGTCATTTGAAAACAAAATACCATTTTGAGAAGAAAATGACATTGTTTTGAATGTAAAGTTTCATTTTGCAGGAGTATTGAGGGGTTTTGCCCATTGTGTGTGTGTGTTTTTAGATTTGTGTGTAAAGTCTAAACATTCGAGAAAAACTGTAATGCACAACTACGTGAACAGAATGACACACACACGCACACACACACACACACATACACACACACACACACACACACACACGCACACACACACACACACGCAGTTTTGGGAAAGTTCACTTTCTACATGAACTAGTTCAAAGTTCAGTTCACACATTTTAAAATAAACTAGTTCAGTTCATAGTTCAAACTTAAATATTTGAACTAAGTTCACAGTTTAAACTAGTTCAGTTTTTTTTCCATATGTTGCTGCAAACTATTATTTTTCTAAATTATTGCCACATCCCAGAACCACAGACAGCAATTATTTGATCAGTTTTAACACTGAAGCTATGCATCAGATTTCATCTTCATATCCAGTTTTGAATCCTTATCCAACCAGGGTTCACATTAGCTTTGAGGGGACATTGCTGCTTTAATGTTGCTTTAATTCACTCCACACTAGCAGCAGCTGCAGCGTTCCCCCCTACAGTACATCCTCAAACACATGCTGCTTCAATGGTCTTTTTTAAATAAGGAATAAAAACACGACAGTTATCATTAAGGTGCAAATGTTTATAAAGAAAGGTCAGATTCCTCCATCCTCACCGACCTTGTCAGTAACTTCATAAAACTCATTTAAATTATTATACGCCGTCTCTTTGTTACACGCAGCTGTCGCCTCCATGCATTTCTTTTTTTTGATGACGCTGTCCCCCCCCCCCCTCGCTCTCTTTGCTAAGTTACGTATGACGCAAGCGCGTAAGTGCGAGCCCCAAATCCTCATTGAAAATGCATTGAAGGCTCGGTTTTCGAAAAGAAAACGTGACCTGAATCTGACGAATCTGATTGGACAATGACAGATAAAATGTCTAGAACACTGAAAACTACTTTTGCTGTGATAGAATTTGTTGAACCCCCCCTCTTTCTCCCAGTTGGTGGGACGTTGCCCAAATCGCCCCCATTACAGCATCCGCCCCTGGTCCAAAGGTAAAAAGACATGAGGACACGTCCCAACATGTCCTCCTCCCACCGTGACACACAACAACAACAACAACAACAACAACAAGCATTGTGTGTCCTTCAGTATGACACACACACTCACACGCGCACACACACACTCACACACACACAGCGACCAACAATAAAAACACACACTGCTGAACATGAAGGCCTTCATTCAGACACATTGATCCATTCAATATGAAGCTATAAATAGATTATTGGAACATAGAATCCACCCGTCGTCTTATTGGTGAAAACATCGACCACAGCGTGTAAAACGGGTCTAAAATCAGTGACGTCATTTTGACTTTGAATTTGGCGGCGATTCCGTTTCCAACGTAGCTGGTGAAGTGACGTCATGTGTGGATTTTAATTGGTCCATGTTTGATACGTAACGTAGAGGATTACTGCCATCACCTGTTTACGCTTAAAGGCACAGCAGAGTTGTGCTTTTTGACGAACATGTTGAAATGTTCAGGTTCAAAGTGCTCAAAAACTCAGCTGAACTTTAGTGGACGTATATGCTGACATTTACACTTTTAAACAAGTAACTGTAATACAGACCATGACTGAAGTGTGTGTGTTCAGGACAAATGTGAAAATATAAGAAAGAGTCCTACCTGAGCTCCATAGCAACAGCAGCAGCATCAACAGGTGATCCATGACGACCAGGTAGACGTCTGTCTCTGTGCGTCTGTCTCTCTGCGTCTGTCTCTCTGCGTCTGTCTCTGTGCGTCTGTCTCTGTGCGTCTGTCTCTCTGCGTCTGTCTCTCTGCGTCTGTCTCTGTGCGTCTGTCTCTGTGCGTCTGTCTCTGTGCGTCTGTCTCTGTGCGTCTGTCTCTGTGCGTCTGTCTCTCTGCGTCTGTCTCTCTGCGTCTCTCTGATGGTCTCGTGTTGTGTCCTCAGTTTATCTCCTCATACCAGAAGAGGAGGAGCTTTGCTGATACTGGTCTTTAGATTTTAGATCTTATTCACACGCCTCTTATGCGTTTCTGTCAAACTGATTATTTGCCCTATATTATTATTATAGGACTGTTTCCACGACAACCAGAGATGTTCCTATGAGATTAATGCCATTAGTCCTCCCTTTCTCTATATTATATATATATATATATATAGAGAGAGAGAGAGAGAGATATTGATGTTTTTATATAGATATATCAACGAGACTTCATTATATTTCAATAAATATCATATTTCTCACATTTGAGTTGAGGTCCATGTGAGAGCTGGAGGTGGACCAAGGTCTCACTAGCTGCAGGGATGGAGAGGAGAGGCCTTGGTTTGCAGCTGAAGTAGCAGCGCCCTGTTCTACAAGAAGGCCCCACTAACAGTGAGCTGATGAGTTCCTTTAGTGAGGATTCACTCTAAATAAGAGTTCATCCTCATGAAGACAAAGGAAGACACCCTGGGACCAGAAAGAAGGAGAAGAGGAGCAAGTAGTAGGACTCAAAGACACCTAAAGGCCTCACTGAGCTTGTGTGGAAGACACTAAGAACCCAAGTAGTGATTTGACCTCAACAGGGTCCCCACCACAGGGTCACTAATGGTTGTGCTTCATGTGTTTAGTTCACACAGATCTCATGGGATGTATTAATCACCTCCTCTTCTTCTGTCCATCTGCTTATTGTTCATAGTTAGATGTGTAGATGTTGAGGATGGTCTGCAGGCTTCATGATGGTGAACATGAAGGAAGGAGGGAATGGAACCTGATTCCTTCATCTCACAAGCTAATGAGCACAATCGGACCCTGATGCACAGAAACACTGTTATAATGGAGTAAATGACATTACAGAGCACAGATGCTGGGCTCTCCATCACATGACCAAAGCACTAGAACATGAGGTGGAACAGGGAACACGTGTTGATGGGTCACTTTGCTGCTGTTTCCCTACTGATCAACATCAGAGTCCTTCTTAGCTTGTGTTACTTTACTAATGAAGAGAAGGACTTTTGTGTTTCACAACCTGAACTGCAGTTCTGTGAAACTGATCATATCTCGTTTTACAAGAAGCTGCTGACCGCCTAAAGATTAGAGGCCCGTTTCCATGACGACCAGAGATGTTCCTATGACATGGATGGTATCAGTAAGTAGCTGTAACAGCATCAGCTGCAGCTACTTCCTGCTTCTACTTTAACTGATCCAATCACAGGATGTTTTTCGTCTTTTTGGCACTAAAAATGTAACATGATAAAAAGTCTTAAACTACTATATGGACATTTATTTGTGGGGATAAAGAGGAACCACAGTGAGTGCTGTGATGTGTTAAAATGAGTTTATATGTTACTGATGAATAAATATCTCAATATTAAACAGCAAAAAAGAGTTTGTTTCTAAAAAAAATCCCTTTAAATGCTGTAAAACATTGAGGCACGAGGCAGAAAGCACATGCACGTGATGTGTCCCTGTGTGTGGACAGTGCACGTGTCTCACGGTGACACAGTGAGGATAAACTACTCTAGAGGAGGCTTTTGTGAAGGCCTCACTGCCCGACACGGGAAAGTCAAATCATGTGTTTTTGTCTTCCTCGGGTTGCCGTAGGCCGATCTGCTTCATTCCACCACTCGCCTGAGTCGTCTGATCTCACTGAATACGACCAAGTGACAGCTTCCCCACACACTCACTACACTAAATGTCCATGCTCCATGTTTCTGATTGGCTGCCAACATTGACTAGAGTAATTTACATGTCATTTTTAAATCTTTTACTTAAATGTATCATTAAATATACTTTATAATACACTTTCTAAGACACTCTTGTTTGGCATAGTTTAACATAAACTGTATCACTACATTCAGGGTCATCTGCTGATGAAGCTGCAGGAGGTTTTCAGCTCTGAACCCATTGGTCCATGTGACCGTCAATCAGCTGATCAACATCTCTGTGAGCTCATCCAGCCTCCTTCCTGTGTGAGTGTAGAGCAGGAAAGTACCAGAACAAGATCTAAGAAGAGTTTCTCAAGAAAAGTTTAACACATCAACAAATGTTTCTTTATGGAAAACATGTTTGTATTTTGTCTTGTTTCTTTAACATGAAAATAAACTTTTGACATTTCAGTTTGGAATTCTTATTTTTTAGTGGGTTTTAAACATTTATATGTCATTTATATGTACCTTTCTGAATGAAGCATTGAATCCAGAATCATCTTCATCTCATGAAGTGTTCTAAATGAGAAGCTCCCACATGTTGAAATGACCTCAGCGCCTCCCGTTGGGCCTCTAGATGCAAAGTGGATGGAGCGGCTCGGACTGGAAGCTGGTGGACTTCAGACTCCCCGACGTGGTCCAATATGTTCTAACATGGTCTTATGCTAAAAGAGTGATAATTGTCTGTATTGAAGCAATGTGTGAAAAGCAGGATGATTCCAAAGTGTCCTTTTGCAGCCGTGTAGGAAGGAAGGAGGCGAGTCAACGTGCTTTCACACAAACGCTCAAACAAAGCCACTCTGTCACCTCGACTGGACCTCGGTTCATTCCTCACTTGCTTTGTGACTTTTCACATGTGCTCCCAGATGGTTTAGTGTTTAGGGTTCCAAGCCTCTCGTGGCCACCTGCCGCTGGGGATGACCTTCGTGTGTGTGAATAAAAACTCAGCGCTTTGACTGCTGGGAGACGCCATCTCCACAGAGCACCGTGATACGGGTTTGTGTGTTTGACCTCCTGCTTGGAAGCAAGAAAAGGACTTTTAGGCCTTTGATCGTTCATCAAGACTAGAAACAAATCCTTCTCTTCTCACAAACTAGTTTTATTGAAACATTCCACAACAATTTGGGTCACAAACAGGACGCGCTGACCGTCCATCAGGCTCTTGGGACGGAGGAAGAGGCCTTTTCCAGGATCACCAGCTGAAGATCCTGCCTCATGGCTCCTTACAAGAGACAAAGGAGACCAAAGGAGTCCTGATTGACGTCACATGTGTCCACAGAAAAATCATTTATTTCTACACACTATGAAATTCCAATTATGAAAAAGGGTAAAAAGTACCATAACGGAGACGGATGACTGATCAAGTGGTTTTTATAGTTTGGGGGAGACGATTATTTTTAGCATTTGGGTATTTTTATTTTCAGTGTTGTACGTGATTCTGGGATATTTCCAATGCGTCATTTCATGTGAAAGTAGATCGGATTGTGTGCGATAAAGATTTCACACGGAACAAATCCCCCGAGATGGTGACGCAGGTCGCTCGACTACGCAGGTAAAATAAGACGGTTGTTATTGAGCAGTATGTGAATTCTACTAAAGTAACTGACACCGTGGTGACATCTAAACGCATTTTGAGTGGGGTTTTGCAAAGTTGTTCTTGTATAAAGAAACTACGCCTTGCGGTCACGACTGTGTTGTAATAAGATCACCGGTTGGGTCCACGCCACTAAAAGATGGGGCCGCAAAACACACGGACCCCTCGGGTCCAGTTGTGTAAAAGATGCAGCAGAAACACGGGGAAACACGTGCAGTGTCTCCCGTACTGGACCAAAGAGTTTGGCTTTCCAGAAAACGGCTCGTTACGTGCCGCTAAACTTCAAATGTTACGAGGGGATTGGGAGGCAAACACATGCCGATCCGCAGCAAGACCCACAACAAGCAGGTCCCACAACACACCACCTGATGGACAGGAGTCGGGGAGGAGGAGGCTGCATGTGAGGGGGAGACGGCATCCATGCTGAGACCAGGGCGCCCAAATGCCCCTTAAAACACGGACTCGCCAAATGGGATAGTAAACATTTCTGATGATTTGCATATAGACAATTATCAGTTAAAGTATTTCAAACATAAACATGTTTATTTCTCATAAACATCTCCTCCAGTTCTTCTTCTGTTGGGCATCACAAGTGCAATATGTCTCTAGGCCTCACTGTGCGGCCTGATCTAGTGGGAGTGCAGTCACGTGGTTGTTTTGAACCTGCAGGGTCTTGCTGTACGGATCGATGCTCAGTTTCCTCAGGCTCCATCTGGTGGTTGTTTGGTGGAAGTACCCGGTCTGCGTCACGTTCACACGTCTGCAGGAGGTGACGCCGGTTACGCCTGAGCACGTGACCTCCATCAGTGTAGATGTCGTAGGACCTGTGGGTACCTGCTGGTTCCCGTGGCTCCTTCTGGAACACCTTCTTCAACGTGCTTTTCACACAAACGCTCAAACAAAGCCACTCTGTCACCTCGACTGGACCTCGGTTCATTCCTCACTTGCTTTATTTGTTCATTGAAGGTTCCTGTAAAACATGAAAACACACATCAGCGCAACAGTGCCAACTGTCGGTTGTTCTGAGAACCGGATTAAGCCGGTTCCGCAGGAGCTAGCTTGGATGTAGCCACCGCCGTTTGTAGCGCGCTGCTGCCGCCTAGTGGTGGAACTGGTGCACTGATCCTCAACGCTTTTCAACACTTGATGCATGTTTTTCCCTTTCAGGCAATAATCTTGCGCTGATGGCGCAACACTCTACCTCTCAAAATTAAAATGTGCACAACATTTTCCCTTTTAAATGGAGGTGAAGTCATCACCGCTCTTATGCCAGCCTCAGAGGCAGCAAGGCCCAAATTATCATCATTCACAAATCCTCTATTATTTCCATCTATCGTTCTCCAGTTCCTGACATTTACATCAAAATGCTCAGCCTGTAAACTTAAAACTCTCTGTTCCCTTTAGGGCACCAAGGCACTTAGTGGACTACACATTCAACAACACATTGAACATCTACACATTGAAAAACACCTTTGTTTTCCATATTCTTGTGTTTTTCGTAGAGTTCTTTTGTGTGTGCATGGGTGCATCTTCATTCAGCCTTGTACTTTAACGTCCCTTACAGTCCAGGGGCGCCACAAGGTGTGACCTGACTGAAGTGTTTATGTTTATGCTCCCACCACAGACGGCTTGCCCACTTCCTCATATGTCAGCATCCTTGGCGGACGCCGCTCTCTTTGTGGGCGGGTAGTCACAAGTCGCAGGTCAGGTTCCTCATGCGAGGCTTGGACTGAGTCTGGTTGTGATCCCTTTGAAGAGATCAGCCGCGCTGTTCCCTCCAGTTTCCAATGTTACAAGAGAAGGAGCCTTCACCCCCAATGGAGGCGAGCTAAGACGCCTTCGATGCTTTAACGTTACTGCCCCCTCCAGGGAGAAACGCCCGCCCCCCCAGTACAAGCAGCGTGTCCGCTGTAGAATTCCTCCTCGATGAGTAGGTCTCACCTAGTAGGTGTGAAAAGGGGGATTTGTAGAGTATTAAATATAATCATGCATGCAAGGGACTTAGACTAATTAGAGGAACGCCGGACCGGAAGGCTGCAGATCCTACACTGTAAAAAAAAAAGAGGTTTTTGTTCATTCAATTTCCCTAAGTCAGTTCAACTAAAAAGTTGAGTGGTGATCCACTTATAAATTCAACTGCAATAGTGTGAGCAACACAGATTTCGCAGTTGACTCAACTGTATAGACGTGTGGCCCCTGCAAAAGCGCGTAGGAAACCCCACGCAGCCACCAGCGGCTGAGCCTACAGCAGGGCTATTCAATTACAAATCCAGTTGGGCCAGATTTTTAAATCGAGAAAGGTTAGTTGGGTCATTTCAGCGGCGAAGCAAATTTTAAAACCAACACAAACAAATTTATTGAAAAACATTTATTAATTGTTTCTCTTTTGACTTTGGTCAGTTTGCACAGCAAAGGGTGCATAAAAAACAAAAGAGCTAACTGAACAGAATCTGAGGTAGCTCCTACTTTTTCCACTTACAAAAGAAAAGAAACTGACCTAGGCACCTCTTGCCTAGGCCTACCTAGGCTACATATCTGACCTATCTGAGTGCATAAAACTAAAAAGTGCACAGTAAGCAATTCACAATAACAGCATAAAACGTTTCCTTTTGAAATAAAATAAACATCTTGCTCAAATTCGACCCATGCAGGAACATCTCAAAGTGCATAAAAATAAAAAGTGCACAGTGTGAGATGTGGGGTTCTCTGCGTGTGTCTTCTTGTATTTACTTTTTAGCTTGTAGAATAGATGTCCGCTTGTAGGACAGATGGCGTGACCGGATCGGTCCTTATAAGGCAGACAATGTGAAGTGGTGGAAGAGAGAGCACAGGAATAAATGAAGATAAAATATTATCTGAGATAAAACACCTGCGACCGAAGGGAGAGCCAGTTTGAACCCATTTTCAGGGCAAGGCCGAAGGCTGCAGGAGAGAGTACCAGACACTCATTGTTCGGGGAAGGCGTTTGTTACAGAAGGATGAACTGGGTTGAACCAACGTTCAAGGGCACCAGAGGGATTAAAACAGGTCAGAGTCAGAAGGCAGGCGGACTTTGGAAGGGATTTGCTTGCGATGCGTATTTCATTGTCTCCAGATATATCTGCGGAGAATTGCTCATGTACAACTTTTTCTCTTCTAAATAAATGTTAAACTTTTTAACTAATCTCCTGTAGTGGATTCTTCTAGTCAACCAACTCGGGTGGATAAGGAATATCCTAACAACAGTATTCACAACTTTAACTAACTACACAAGCTGCACACTGAGGGAACATATTTTACACATCCCACATTATATTGATGTAGGCTACATTTACTCTGCTGACTTAGTGGGAGAAGTGACATTTTTTGTTTTGAACGAGAGCAGTGACTTTAGGCTCGTAAGTTGTCAATGCAAATCCGGAGGCATTGATGGACAGTCCGTCAATCAGGGAGCAACGACAGTTGCTTTTTATGGAGTTCATGTGTGAAAAACCTGACTCACATGTGTATGTTGATCCAAACATACTGAGGATGACGATCGCTACTTTCTTAATGTTAGGGAACTGATGTACGTTGACATCTGTCCAAAACATTGCGGGCCCGTTAGTGCAAAGCTGCTGTGTCATGGTTACCGATGACTGCATGTCAACAAGTTCGAGTGTGAATTTGCCCTCGTCACTGGAAGGAACCACGTCCTTTGCCCGGGCGGATAAGTCCCCTTCTATTGCAACAGTGAACGGGTCTCTGGCAAAAACGGCCACCTCTGTGGGCAGAACAAGTCCATCCAATCGACCAGCAAAGTTCTTTTTCAGGCTCGCAATGAAATCTGTCATCACATCCGTTATTTCTGCGGGGGATGAGATGTATTTGCGGAGTGTCGGAAAATGGAGCATTCTGCTCAAATCAGTTGCGAAAAGGTCCAGTTTAACTTGGAATGCGCGCATCTGTCCCACAAGGTCGATGACAGTTTTGTCTCTGCCTTGTAGTCCCAAATTGAGATCATTCAGGTGTATGAAAGCAGGCATCAGCCATGAAGTTGTCGTCCAGTATACGACTCAAGTGCGTTTCTGCCTTTTTTTGCTTGCTGCTGCGGAGGAAAGTTATGATCTCCTCTCTGAGACCACAGAAACGCTCCAGTGCATTGCCTTTGGACGGCCACCTCACGTCATTATGCAAAAGCCCCATCTGTCACAAGCATGCACACACACTTCATATCCAGACCATTGTCTTTAAAAAAAGCAGAAATTTTCCCAAAGACTATATCGCCAGTTGTGTGTCCTTCTAACGGCAGTAGGGTGAGCAGCTCCTCTCGGAAGCATTTGCCGTCAAAAAAACGGACATATATGCACAACTGAGCAGTATCAGTTTTGTCTGTGGACTCATCGACTGCTATAGACATAGTGTCAGCTTTCCTCAGGTCTCCTAACATCGTTTCATACACATCTGCAGCAAGAATTTCAACTCTCCGACTGTTGGAAGTATCTGACAGGGGTATGTTTGTTATAGCAGATGCCACGCTCGTTTTCATTTTATCGTCATTTATCACCTGATCCACGCTGGCCAGCATACAGTCCTTCACGGTTTCAGAGTCTGTGAATGGCCTTTTCTTTTTTGCCAATATCCAGGAAACACGAAGGGATGCTGCGGTAGCTCTTGGGCTGTAAATGACCGTACCATAGTAACACTGCTCCGGTTGTAAGATGCAATCAAACTCTGCACTTTTGCAGCCCTCTCTTGAGATCCCTCGGGAAAACTGGTGCGGAAAGTCTGGTGTTTTTCAGCGTGGTGCCGCCGCAGATTGTAATCTTCAAGTACTGCAACGCACTCATTACAAATTAAACACATCGGTTTGGCATTTGGATGTGGCGGTAAAATAAACAAGTATTTGTCAGTCCAGGCAGGGTTAAACCGACGGATTTTACGTTTCAGTGTTGAGAAAGACATATTGATAGTAATGTAGGCTACTGCCGGCACAGCACGCTCTGCATTGTTTACATGTTGGTAGTTTTGGCGGGACGCAGAATAACCAATCCCACTATGGCCACGCCAAGCCCCGCCCTACGAAGCAGTCAGGGGATGGGACCTGTACACGGACACCTGGCCAATCGTAGTGTGTGAATGCTATTGAAGGGCGGGTCTTGGCGTGGCCATAGGGGAGTGAAAATATCGCTGGCGGGACCCTATTTTCCCTTTTGTACTGTCTATTGCGGAACTACGGGCTGGGCCACTCTGAGGTTGCCTTCGGGCCGGATGTGGCCCGCGGGCCGCCACATGAATAGCCCTGTTCTACAGTGACACAAGAACACTCCATTTTGGATCAGGAGCTGCCAAGGTAAGAACGTTTCCTCCTGCTTGTATTCATCGTTTGTTAAATTTAATCTTGAATAGGAAACTTGATAAATCGTACACATGGTTTACTTTGCTGCAGTAGTTTTAAGTGATTTAAAAAGCTATTGTTGATGGCCAAGTTTGCTTGCTAAGCTGTTAGTAAGCTAACGTTAGACTATAAACTTGGCGTTTTATAGTTTCTCTATTGCTGAGTGTGTAATTCTCAGCTCATAAATAATTTTCAAGTAGAACTGAGTAAATCATGACAACACTCATATATGTATGACATCACTGATGTTAGTGTCCTTTACCAGACTCTGTTAAAGGGCAATGATAACTTTTAGAATCCATCAAGTAAGACGTCAATTTCAGTTTAACACCAATAAATCACCTGAAAACAATTTAGCATAATTTTAAACAATATTTTTATTGAAACTAAATACTGCACGAACTAGGAAACTGTGGCTAGACTTGTCATCTTTTAGGAGCGTTAATGGGGGGGGGGGGGTCATTCACAGGAAAAGCCTTTTGTAAACTCCTGTAATCTTGTGCTTGAGCTCGTCCTTTTCAGCGTTTTCACTACTAATTATTAACCAATCATCCAACCATGTGTTAATTAAGGTAACTTAACGTGCATTTGTGTAATTAGCTGAACAGAAATTCATAAATACCCGTTTTAAACGGAAAGTTTTGTCAGCACACAAAATGTTGTCTTAGCCAGCAAACGGTTGCTTTGGCTGTTCAGTTTTGTATGGAGGACAAAAAATGACTTAAGTATAAATACATAATGTATAAATAAATACAGGAATAAATAAATGTGTACATAAATAAATAAATGTATTAATTAATGTGTAAATAAATAAATGTGAAGATAAATATATGAATAAATTAATCAAAGTTGATAATAAAACAGGTCATAAACAAATACATACCATTAATTTATTTCTACATTTCAGTTCTCCTACATTTATTCATTTATTTATTTATAGGTCTGTATCATATATTTATTTCTACGTTTCTGTTCTACATTTCCACATTTATTTATGCGTGCGTCTGCATATTTGATGAAATTGTACTTTCTTGTTTCTTGCAAATCACTAAAACAGGGTTAAGATTCTAAAAACCAAGCAAGTTGAACAGAACAAACAAAACAACTGAGGAAAACAGCAGAGAGTAAACCAAAGAAAACACAAGACTACAAAATATAAAATGGCAAAACAGCAGCAAGTTCTCTCTGTACGGCACTGGACCAAAGGAGGGTGGACTTTGTGTTTGTACAGAGTGTTTGTGTGAAGTAACAATATTGCCCCCCCCCAGTAGAAGTGAGTCCTGCTGATGAATGGTGCTCGGTGCGTTCATTGAGGCGGCAGGTTGCAGGTTGGATGGACGTCTACATTTAAACGGTGAGGACTGACTGGACGCTTTGTGGGACGACGTGTTGTTGAGTAAACGCTACAGACGTCTCCACAGGAGGGGGCTCATCTACTCGTGTGTGTGTGTCCAGTGAGGGGCCTCTGACAGGAGCCCAGTGGGGGGCCCTTAAGTTACCTGGTGGCAAATAGCACTGAGCGGTAAGGCCTCAGAGAGGACTCATTGGACCGTGATGCTGTAACAAGAGAACATCTGCAGTGGGGGGGGGATTGAGTGATGATACATGTGTGTGTAGGTGTGTGCTAATGACGAGCGCTGACACATGTCCTCATGTTCTAGTCCTTTCTAGGGTATTGTGTAGGTAGGGATGTGTCTATAGTCATACATGTAGATGAGTCACAGTCTGATGGAGGGAGAGGAGAAGCCAGCAGGAGGCCCTCAGACAGAGAGGGTGAGGAGCAAAGGTTGAGGAGATGTTGTTGGAACCATGATGCAGGTTTTGCTGGTTTTGTTCCTCTTGAGGGAAACACCGGGTGAATTGGGACATGCAGTTCCTCCACATGAACACAGGGGGGCACATGACCATGAACCTGCACGTGAGTAAGTGCCTGCTAATGGGAACAGGTGATGATGGGAAGCAGCCAGTCAACGTGTCTGCATCCAGGTGGCGTCTCATACTGTAACCACAACATGTGATGGAATGCAAGGAAATGGAGCTTGGTGATTATATGCAGAGCTCGGATTAAAGATGACTTAAAGACACTCACTGGACAGTGGACATGTCCCCCCGTTCGCCCTGTAGTGTCTTAACCCATCCATGGAAATGTGTTGGGGCCTCTACAGACATGGAGACAGGACTCGTTGTGACACTGAGGGCTGCAGAAGGTTCAGGACGAGATGCTGCAGAGACAGCAGCTGTGGGACAAAGGTCTCACGTGTAGACGCTAGGAGACAGAATGAATTGACCTGAATGAGCCAGTTAGTCCAGCATCAACACAGCAGATAGAGGCCGAACATTGGAGAACATCAGGACCATCAGGTGCGTGGTCACAATGAGGGAGACACAACAGAGTCAACACAGCAGAGAGGGGGACTGGTGAAGGACGAGGAGGACAACAGTGGGACACCAGGAGGAGAGGGACGTAGTGAGGACTGAAGGAAATGTCCAAACTAACGTGTTGCATCGCCGCCTCGTTGGTGTCTTTCTGGGAAGAACTCGGTTTATTTGAGTGTTGTTGCTCCAATAAATGTGTGTGAAGTGAAGCATCAGATGTGCAGTGTGTTCTGTGTGTTACTCAGAGTCCCCGTGAGGACGTGTGGGTCCTCACCACCAGTCACATAGATGAAGTCAACCAGTGAGACAAGAACTAGAGAGTAGTTTAAACTGGGAACCAATGAGTCCACAAGGTCTTATCTTCAGGGTCCGGATCCGGACCGCGGTCCACCAGTCAGTGACCTCTGGTGTAGAGACACAGCGATGGAATCACAGGGTCACGTGACATGTGACCTTTGCTAGGAGCCAGATGATGGCATTGAAATGGCCAGTAAAACTACTGGTTTCCAGGAAGTGCTTCAGTGGTGAAACACTTCCTGCTTCCTGATGAGGAGGAAAACCCACGGACACAATGATGTAAAAGGAACCTTCACATGACGCATCATGTTCAGCAGCTACAGCTACGAATGCTGGATGTGACTCACTCTGTCGCTCTAAAGTCAGGAGGAAATATTGTACAAACACCAGTTTACTGGAGAGATGAACGAGTGAGATGCATCATGGGAACATCCGTGTGTCCGTCAGTCATCATTTCAGCCCTCGTTAACCACGTGTCATCGTGGGGAGATCGAGGTCAGAGGTCACAGGAGGTGAAAAGAACTAAATGGGTTACAGTGGTTTTTAAAATAGTGTTTTTTATTAAAAGTACCCAACAAATTTTAACATAATTGAGACTTGCTACCTTATTATTTTGAATTATTTAACAAAGTCACATTCACACTTGAGTGTCTCTTACTAAGCAGGAAATGAACTTGCCACAGAATAAATGTGTTAATTATTAGCAGAATGTGTGATCATCACCATAAAGCTTCTCGTTCTCTCGTCTCATAGTTTATTAAACTGGTTTTGTTTCCTTGAACACAGCAGGTGACACAGACACATTTATCAAAGTGATCTTCATCATTTCATCTCTTTGTGTGATGACACATGAAAACTGATGCTTGGTGCGTGTTAGAACACACGTGTGCACATGTGAGGGAAAAGTCCTTCTCATGATGCTCACGTGTGCTTTTGGTGATTAAAGGTCACAAGTTGTCCTCTTTTCCTCATTCAGACAACTCTTAAAGTACTTTGTTAGAGTGGAACTAGTACTAAAAGTATCTGTGGAACACAAGTGTGTTTAGTTTGATTAATTACAAAATTCTTATTCAGGAGCAAGACCCTTAAGAACATAATATCATCAATTAAAATGCCATTACTGACAGAAATAAACACAATACTTGGGATTTAAGTCAAATCTTTTATTATGCAACATGTCTACATTACTTTAAGACAAATTTAGGTGAATCGCAAAGTACAAATTTAAGTAATATTCTTGTAAATTAAGTAAAATCCTTAAAATATAAAAGGAAAATTCCACAATGACAATGTTCTTTTGGAAAAGGCAAAATTCTTCATCTTAAAACAAATTGTATATTCATTGATTACTAAAGTAAATTTATAAAGAATAATAAACAAAATTCTAATAAAATATCCTTTTTTCTAAAATGATTGAACTGCTCAAGCTTTAAGTGAAACCCTGTAATTAGAAAGAAAAGTAAAAAACAAAAGTACAAAATGAAGTATATTTATGAATATTAATCATAAAAAAGCAAAAGGTAATTTCCTCAATCAAACATGAAGAATTTAAGATTTATGCAAAATCCTCTTTCAAGATTCTTAACACAAAATTTTAAAAAAATATACATAAAATAACACAAATGATTGTAAAAGCATTAAAAACAATAAGTAAAACAGTAAAATATGCATAAAAGTAAAATCCTGAATTACAAACTAAAGTAAAATCCTGCAGTGGAACAATAAGTGAAATTAGTGAAAGTGTTTTACTAAAGTAAGAGTTTTATGATGCGCTGTTGTTCTTATATTTATTATTATGATCATCTTTCATTTAAATGTAGTCCAGCTGTATGAATCTGTATCAATGAGTCATGTGACCCAGTAGGTGAAGTGATGATGTCATCACATCTGTTGATGACACCAGCAGGTTCTCATCATTGACTTTCATTGTACAGAAGGTAGAAGATGGATGTCAATGGTTCATGTCTGTCTGATTTAATGCATCACATTCACATTGTTCCTCATAGTCTTTGGTTTCTAAGGCTGCTTGGACTCTGCTAAACCTGATCTCAGGTCTACTTTATTCAACTTTATACCTGTGAGGTGTTTTAGAGCAGGAACCAATGGGCTTTGAGCTGAGAGCCACAGACAGGAAGTCAGAAGGTATGAAGAGAGAGGAAGAAACACAGGCTCTAATAAAGTCACATCATATTCCAGCCTTCATGCGTATGAAAGTGAGCTGATGCTGGTTGTGTGTTACAAATCCATCTGGATGTGAGAGGAGCTCCTTGGAGGAGCTACTCTGCTCCCTGAGCTCCTTCTTCTTCAGCTGCAGGAACACCCAGGTGATGATGATCCAGCTCAAAGTCCTCCCGTCTGCCCAGCTTCCGCCCCCTGGTGGTCTGGAGAGACATGACAGCACCTGTCTTCAGTTGACTAGTCACAGAGCTTCATGTGGTCCAACAGACGTGTGTCCGTACCTTACAGTAGAAGTAAAGGCCAACGTTCACCACCAGCAGCATCAGAGGCAGGAGGACCGCTTTGATGATGAGAGGTGTTGGATCTGCTCACACACATGGAGAGTGATCACATGACACCATGAGTCCACCAGCTCCCATGGAACCAAACACTGTATTACTCTGTGTTTACTTCATATTCACTGATTGAACTGTTCCTCTGCTTTATGGTCCATTAGAGACCTGTCAATCAGTGTGTAGCCCCGCCCTAAAGCATCACCTGCTTTATGGCCTATTAGAGACCTGTCAATCAGCGTGTAGCCCCGCCCTAAAGCATCACCTGCTTTATGGCCTATTAGAGACCTGACAATCAGTGTGTAGCCCCACCCTAAAGCATCCCCTGCTCAATGGTGTATTAGAGACCTGTCAATCAGTGTGTAGCCCCGCCCTAAAGCATCCCCTGCTCAATGGTGTATTAGAGACCTGTCAATCAGTGTGTAGCCCCGCCCTAAAGCATCTTCTGCTTTATGGTCTATTAGAGACCTGTCAATCAGTGTGTAGCCCCGCCCTAAAGCATCCCCTGCTTTATGGTCTATTAGAGACCTGTCAATCAGTGTGTAGCCCCGCCCTAAAGCATCACCTGCTTTATGGTCTATTAGAGACCTGTCAATCAGTGTGTAGCCCCGCCCTAAAGCATCCCCTGCTTTATGGTCTATTAGAGACCTGTCAATCAGCGTGTAGCCCCGCCCTAAAGCATCCCCTGCTTTATGGTCTATTAGAGACCTGTCAATCAGTGTGTTGCCCCGCCCTAAAGCATCACCTGCTTTATGGTCTGTTTGACTCTAAATGGACCATAAATTACTACGTAAACATCATGTTGTGTAGAAGAAGACTTGAAACTAGAGATTGAGACCATGAACTCATGTTAGCTTCAGTTCTCAGAGGACCAGAGTTACCATGGTAACCAAACCTGCTCTGTCTTACAGCATATTGTTAGCTGACCCTTTATAGCTGTTGTTTAGGTTTGGTTACTCTTTGACATGTGTAACACAATGACAGGAGTCACAAAGTCATTCCAGAAACATCATGCATGGACTCTGTGGTCAGCTGATCATCTTCAGTCCGTGTGGACCAATCATCTTCCACTAAGCTGCATGTAAACAGTCAGCTTACCTTCCACAGAGACAGAGAGCAGACGGCTCTCAGAGGAGAAGTTATGAGAAAAAACATAGAGGTGATAAACACATCTGTAGCTTCCTTGGTGGGCGGGCTCTGCAGCAGGAAACAGGAAGTGGGCAGAGTGATTGACAGCTGGCTCGGTGTAGTTGTGTGCTGAGGTGAAGGAGAGGAAGGAGAGCTGGAAGGAGCCTCCTGGGTACTGTGGCTGGATGGAGCAGCAGATGGTGAAGGTGGAGCCCCTGAGCACCTGAGCCCCCTGCTGCTGGGCCTCGGAGACCCCGTACATGGAGGAGGACACAGAGATGATTGGCTGAAGCAGCAGGTCTGAAACAGAGAGATGAAGACAGGTCATGATTACCCTTCAATTAAAGAGACGGACCCTCAATAAGGAAGTGATGTCACAGACAGACAGTACATAGATGATGTCACTGATGGACTCACCTGAGCAGGTGAGATCCACGATGGAGGAAGAGGAAGTTGATGTTATACACTCCCTCACAGCAGATCCAGACTGTATACAGACATAGTGAATCCCCCACACAGATCTCTCTGAGGACTCCACTCTGTGTCTGATAGAAACAGCAGAGCCACAGTCCAGATCTCTACAGGCAACATCTGCTCCCTTTAGGTTTATTCCATAGTGATATACTGGTCTCCATTCTCCTTGATTCACCTCCAGTGTACCTTCACAGCGACTGGCTCCTCCCACCAACCTCACAGGTTCTGAACAGAAACAAGAGAGTCGTCAGTAGAAGAACAAAGTGAGTTTCAGTAGAACAGAAATGAAGCAGATCAAAGCTGCAGCTCCTCTTCTACCTGAGCAGGTGAGTCCAACAGCTTTACCAGGTGAGCAGGTGTTTCTCTCTGAGCCTGAGCTTCTACAGTCCAGGAGAGCAGACTCATGGCCTCCACACTGGAACCCTTTGGTCCACATTGGAGCCTCCACTTCTCCATAGAGCGCCCCCCGGAGGACTGAAGGAGCCCCACAGCCAAGCTCCCTACAGACCACCTCTGCATCCTGCTGGTCAAAGTCCTCTTCACACACTGAGGACCACTGGTTAGACTGGTTAGACCTCACCTCCAGTCTGCCTGAGCACAGACCAGACCCACCCACCAGCCTGATGGAGTCTGGAGAGAAGACAGAAGATGAGAGAGACACATTAAAGACATCTGTTGCTAAGTGGGGATCTACCCACTGAATCCTGGTCCCTGGGGGGTCAGGTGAGGGGCAGTCTGGGTCAGGGGCTGTATGGGGGGGGAGGCAGCATGACGGAGCTAACGTTATAATAAGAGCAGTTTGTTCTAAAGTCTCATGTGACTTTAACAACACGACATCGGTTACCAATGTCACGTAACTTAGGATATACAATGTGAGGCCCTTCAATGGAAGTTGTGTTATTTTAAGGAAGTTGTAATTCTTACAGCTTTCTATTCATACTTCATCACCTCAGTGGAGGCTTTAACTCAAAGCTCCAGTGTTGGTCAACTTGATCCTGGACCAGTAGATGAAGGTCAACCACTGGAAGGCTGGAACCTCTTTCTGCTTCTGCTTCTTGTGTCGATGGACTCGTTTCACTTCATGATTCTAAAAGGTTTGAAGGTGTTGCAAAGCAATTCACCTCCAGACCACCAGGTGGAGTCACGTGTTTTGTTGGAGACGACCTACAGAGTGACGTCTTTGTGTGGAACTCGTTGGTTTGTTTATTTATTTATCAGACTGCTTTTCATGGCTTTTCTTTCATGGACATATTTGTTCCGTATTTTCCTCCAACTTTGTTCACCCATCAACCGGCAAACCGACGTGTGCAGAGATGTTCCTCCATGAATCGGAGGCCATCATCACGTCCTTACAGTCCCCCAATGACGGGTTGTATCAGTGTTCATATTTACGGATTTCTTCAGACAAAAACTCTTCAAACTGATTCATTCTCTCAAAAAAAATCTTAGTTTTAATAATGGAATGATTCTATGAAACCAGAAATGTGAGCCTCCTGAAAGGATGCAGCTAGCAGACCAATCACAGCCCTGCGAGCTGCGGGAGGCTCGCAAAGCTTTTGATGCAAGTTTATAAAAATGTGTCGATGCAGGAAAGCAGCAAGAGGGGTGAAAAGGCAGCAAGGGGCTCTGTGTGCGAGTCCTTGTGTTTCTCTGAAAACACAGAAGTATAAACTAGGCTTTTGTTGTTGTTTGATTGTTAACCTCCTGTAGCAGGTGGCACCATGGGGTGGCGCTGTGGGGTCAAGGTAGTGCACCTATAAAAGGGGAAGTGGCACTTTGCCATGAAGTGCCAGTTTCCTGTTGGGTGGCCAGGGTATGGTTGGGCCTCCAGTAGTGGTGAGAAAGCTCCATTCTCTCTTGATTTGTAAATATATTTGTTCTTTCATATGTATTAATAGATGGTATGTTTTAATGGAGTTTGCATGACAGGATCGGGAGGAGAGGCACTGATCCGGGCAAAGAGGGAATGAATGCGTGTGAGAGTTTGATGCAGCAGGTATGTTGGGTTTTTAAATTAAATTAAAGTATGAATTAAAGTTTGTTGTTGGTAAGTGTGTTCCAGTTATTATCCTGCTACTTGCTGTCCTTTTGTTAGTTTTGTTTTCAGCGGTTAGTCCGCTCCTGGTCCATTGTATTTTGTTTTAGACAGAGCGGACTAACCACTTTAAGTTTTTGTTTGTTTTCTGATCACTTTCCCCACATTTCAAGGTACACCTCCTGCAGTGCTCCGGGCAAACCCTGCCCTATGGTGTGAACTGAAGGGGGGGTGTTTGCAGTGTGTGCCGTGATTTGCCGTGGTTGGCCTTATACACCGGTGTGCTGTGCCGTGTTAAGCGGGTTTGACCGCGGTGTGTTGCAGGGTAACTCTGGGCGCTCGGAGCCTGCAATGTGTGTGTGTGGCGTCGGATTAGACCCATTTGTAATAAATAATATTAAACTATATTCGGCTTCCGTTTTTATATTTATAAGTTAACACTCCCACCACTTAAGGGGGCGGAGCTATGTTTCAATTACAAGGTGCATATAATCAGAAGGATTACCTGCCACAGGTGTTGGTGCTTTGGAGGCCAATAGTTCTGTGAGTGAGAGTGTGGAAGGTGGAAGGTGAGCGTGGAACACTCAGCGTAGAAGAGAGACGTGAAGAATGTGTTCGGATCCCTTCATGGTGTCAGGAGTGTTGTATTCATTTCATTTATGTGAAGGAAAGGTGGACTTTCACAAAACTGAGGTGTCTGTTTGGAGATCAAAATAAAGGACAATCAAAGACTATTGGAGACGTCTCCAGGATTATTTCATGCGTCAAAACGAACTTCCCACCAGCGACAGGGACCTTACTTTCTGACAGGCCAAAGGGTCACTACGACCAGTTTCTCTATTCAAGACGTCTCTGAATCTGTCACCAGTTCTCTGCTCACTCAAGAACTAACAAAGTTAACATGGCCACCCAGCTGCGACGCACACAGGACGGCGTGAGGACACACAACCAGGACGTGGATGAAAACAGGACATTTCATCCAGAAGAATTCAAAGTGTGGAGTTTAGTGGGGCTTTTGAGTCTTTCCTCAACACACAACAAACTACGTTCATCTCAACATATATAACCTTATTATATGATAATTATATTGGACATTTATGTGGATATGAGGGCTGTAAAATAGTCTTTTAATGCAATGATTGCCCCCATCTCACCTTCTTAACCAGTTGGGCACAAGCCAGCAGCACAACATTAAAATGTCCTCACAGTGTCCATAAACAGGCCCTAAAAACACAAGTCACCATCACTGCCATCTTCTCCCCAAACACTGTGTCCTGAGTTGGGAGAAGCTCATTAGATCCACTGATGTGTGTCTGGTTTAAAATGGTGATTTGATTCCACAAAGCAGTCAGAGCAGCAGACTCAGTAGATCTGCTTCAAGAGGAGATGGTGTTATTTCACACAGGTCAAGAGGTCATTCTGTGTGAAGGCGGCCCACTGGTGGAACGCTGCAACACGTACCAGACCTTCACGTGATCTTCAGGATCAGGTGTGCTGTCTGTCCTGCTGCATTCTGCAATTTGTGCATTTGTGTTGTTCTTTGTCTGTGTGTGTGTGTCATGTGCTTCAGTGGTTCACTGTGTGTGTGCTTCCCCTGTAGGTGTGTGTGTGTTCTGCCTGCAGGCTGCAGCCTCTTATGGTCGCTCTACTCTATTGTCCTACTTCTTTACCTGTGGGATGGTTTTGTTTGTACATTGTGTCTTGTTTTAATATTCATTTTATTTTAGGAGGCCTTAAAAACATCTGGCTGAGGACAGCAGATGTAAATGAGCCTCTGACTAACTTACAGTACACCTGTTGATTAGTGTGCACAGTCCCTGCAAAATAAATGAATAAATAATTAACTATTGAAATGTGCTCATAGTGATGTTTCACAGGTACAAATAACCCTGCTGGTTTAAATGTTTATTATAGAGAATATGTAAGTAACTTGTGATATGGAGTTATATTAAACATGTGGGAGGCATCATTGTACCTGTAATAACGCCTCTCACATTTAACTCCTACAGTCTGGCTTCAGTTCACCTTCTGAGTCTCTAAATGTTGGATCACATGGGTCAGAGTCTCAGTCCAGGTGATCTCCTCCTCCTCTTGGCTTTGTTTCATAGGTCACAAGGTGGAATAGAAAGAGATTCTCTCTGGTATGAATGAAGAGTTATGGGACTGACTGATGGAACACAACTATCCACACCTCAGAAGATGGGCCTTGACCCTGATGAAGAAACATGTCTCCACTTCAGCATCACCAGGTGCTGAGCCAGTAGAGGTAAACATGCAGAAAGTCCTGTTAGAAAGCAGACCACGTGGAACCTGAAGGTCCACTGGATGAGGAAGGGACAGGTGAAGGCTCATGAAGGGAGAGAGCCTCCTCAGAGAGGTGATAGATTCACAGTGTGTAGTGAGGGAGGGACTGGACCAACACACAGGAAGTACATGACACATAGATGATGTCACTGATGGACTTACCTGAGCAGGTGAGATCCAGGATGGAGAAAGAGGAATCTGACCTTATACACTCCCTCAGAGCAGATCCAGAATGAACACAGACAGAGTGAATCCACCACACAGATCTCCATGAGGACTCCTTTCTATCTCTGATAGAAACAGCAGAGCCACAGTCCAGATCTCTACAGAGAACATCTGCTGCCTTCAGGTTCCATCCATGGTAATCTACTGGTCTCCATTCTCCTTGATTCACCTCCAGTGTTCCTTTACAGCGACTGGCTCCTCCCACCAACCTCACAGGTTCTGAACAGAAACAAGAGAGTCGTCAGTAGAAGAACAAAGTGAGTTTCAGTAGAACAGAAATGAACCAGATCAAAGCTGCAGCTCCTCTTCTACCTGAGCAGGTGAGTCCAACAGATTTACCAGGTGAGCAGGTGTTTCTCTCTGAGCCTGAGCTTCTACAGTCCAGGAGAGCAGACTCATGGCCTCCACACTGGAACCCTTTGGTCCACATTGGAGCCTCCACTTCTCCATAGAGCGCCCCCTGGAGGACTGAAGGAGCCCCACAGCCAAGCTCCCTACAGACCACCTCTGCACCCTGCTGGTCAAAGTCCTCTTCACACACTGAGGACCACTGGTTAGACTGGTTAGACCTCACCTCCAGTCTGCCTGAGCACAGACCAGACCCACCCACCAGCCTGATGGAGTCTGGAGAGAAGACAGAAGATGAGAGAGACACATTAAAGACACTAAAAAGCATCTTATTAACGTTGTGTTTCTCTGAGAAGATCTGTATGGAAGTAAATCTGTGTCATGGGGGGTTGAAATAAAAAGGTGATTGAATTTCTAGCACTGAATATTTATGCATTGAAATAATGTATCTGAATGTTTTTCAACACTAAAATACTGAAAAAAATTCAACCTAAAAAAAATCACTCTTAAAATATTCAGCCGCAAAGAAAATGTGCCGTGAGACACCAACATCTGGGACACTAAGGAAGAGCAATCGATTCTAGATTCAAGATCAGGAGCGTGCGTCAAGCTGAAGGAGCGAGCACCCAAAACACCTTCGGATTGTTTCCACGTCCAATAATAACGGGGCTTTAACTCCTCTTTAATTTGGAAAGAAGAGACAGAGAGGAGTCCTTGAATTTCACCCTCCTGCACATCCAAAGCCATTGTTTACACACACACACACACACACACACACACACACACACACACACACACGACCCCGCCCCCCATGTCACTCACATGCTGCATTCACTGGACAGGCACACAGTAGGAAACCAGAACATCAGAACATTGTCCCACACAGCAGATAACAGTGATGTCGCTACGATATAAAACTCATGGGCCGAACCAACATTAAACTTCATATTAAGGGGGGGGCACAAAATGTCGTCCAGAGGGCCGCAGGCCGCTAGTTTGAGACCCCCGCTCTAGAGGGTGAATAAGTGATTCATCCTGGATACACTACTGTCATAGATGATGTCACAGATGGGCTTACCTGAGCAGGTGAGATCCAGGATGGAAGAAGAGTAAAATGATGATAAACATTCACTCAGAGCAGATCCAGACTGAACACAGTCAGAGTGAATCACCCACACAGATCTCTTTGAGGACTCCTCTCTGTCTCTCATAGAAACAGCAGAGCCACAGTCCAGATGTCTACAGAGAACATCTGCTGCCTTCAGGGTCCATATAGAGCCACTTCCTGGTCTCCATTCTCCTTGATGTTTCACCTCCAGTGTTCCTGCACAGCGACTGGCTCCTCCCACCAACCTCACTGATCAGAAACAAGTCATCAGTAAATAAATACATTTCATTTAACGTTGACCTCTGACTCCTCTTCATTGGATCTTTACTTCTCTCTTCTGTCTCTAGTTACCTGTTGATGTGGGATTTCCTTCAGCCTGGAGTTCTGGAACCATAAACAGTGAATGTCATTAAAGTCCTGAGTATGTGATTGAGCTTGTGTACAACTTTCATCAGTTGTTACATTACAGTTTTTCTCGATTCTTTACACACAAATCCTGGTACTTGACACACAATGAGCACAACATGTAACTCATGCATCAACCCCCTGAACCAATTCTGCTAAACTACAAGCACAATTCTTGCTTTACACTCAATTTGCAGTTCTAAAAAACACTTTTTTCAAAGCACTACACACAATTCTCTCCATTCTCTGCACAATTTTCATGAAGAAAATGTTGTTTTCACAAGAAAAACACTGTCATTCAAAATTCTAAAGTCCATTGCTCTACTAAGCACACTGACTCGTCACATGGGAGAACACCTGTCACACAGTGTTACAATTAGGAACCAGAGCTTCAGCATAAAAGGGCAACAGGTGAGCTCTTCTGTTTTGGAGCAATGGATGACAACATTAGAAACAGAGCCAGAGGAGTGAGAGTAAGAGGAGGAGGACGAGGAGGACGAGGAAGACCAAGGACCGTAAACTCTGATGAGATCTGAGTCACTTTGGTTGACCAAAGCTATGGAGGAATTCTTCTCTGCCTGGAGATGGAAAGTGTTTGACTGAAGACCCCAAACGCACATCCCCCTTCTCTAAGCCAGTGTTTCTCAACTGGTGGGTTCGTGACCCACCAGTTGGTCGCGGGCCTTTGCATGGGTTTGTCATTTGAGAACAAAATACCATTTTGAGAAGAAAATGACATTGTTTTGAATGTCAAGTTTCATTTTGCAGGAGTATTGAGGGGTTTTGCCCATTGTGTGTGTGTTTTTAGATTTGTGTGTAGAGTTCTGAGAGTATGAGGCTTTAAGAAAATGTGTCTAAACAATCGAGAAAAACTGTAATGCACAACTACGTGAACAGAATGACACACACACACACACACACACACACTCACACACACACATACACACACACACATACACACACACACACGCACACACGCAGTTTTGGGAAAGTTCACTTTCTACATGAACTAGTTCAAAGTTCAGTTCACACATTTTAAAATAAACTAGTTCAGTTCATAGTTCAAACTTAAATATTTGAACTAAGTTCACAGTTTAAACTTGTTCAGTTTTTTTTCCATGTTGCTGCAAGCTATTATTTTTTTTAATTATTGCCACATCCCAGAACCACAGACAGCAATTATTTGATCAGTTTTAACCCTGAAGCTGCATCAGATTTCATCTTCATATCCAGTTTTGAATCCTTATCCAACCAGGGTTCACATTAGCTTTGAGGGGACATTGCTGCTTTAATGTTGCTTTAATTCACTCCACACTAGCAGCAGCTGCAGCGTTCCCCCCTACAGTACATTCTCAAACACATGCTGCTTCAATGGTCTTTTTAAAATAAGAAATAAAAACACGACAGTTATCATTAAGGTGTAAATGTTTATAAAGAAAGGTCAGATTCCTCCATCCTCACCGACCTTGTCAGTAACTTCATAAAACTCATTTAAATTATTATACGCCGTCTCTTTGTTACACGCAGCTGTCGCCTCCATGCATTTCATTTTGATGACGCTGTCCCCCCCCCCCCCCCCCTCGCTCTCTTTGCTAAGTTACGTATGACGCAAGCGCGTAAGTGCGAGCCCCAAATCCTCATTGAAAATGCATCGAAGGCTCGATTTTCGAAAAGAAAAGTTTTAACATGAGAGTGAACGGGAGGATGCTTGGGCGCGCCACCATTTGAAACGTGACCTGAATCTGACGAATCTGATTGGACAATGACAGATAAAATGTCTAGAACACTGAAAACTACTTTTGCTGTGATAGAATTTGTTGAACCCCCCCTCTTTCTCCCAGTTGGTGGGACGTTGCCCAAATCGCCCCCATTACAGCATCCGCCCCTGGTCCAAAGGTAAAAAGACATGAGGACACGTCCCAACATGTCCTCCTCCCACCGTGACACACAACAACAAAAAACAACAACACGCATTGTGTGTCCTTCAGTATGACATACACACACACACAGAGACACACACACACTCACAGAGACACACACACACTCACACACACACAGCGACCAACAATAAAAACACACACTGCTGAACATGAAGGCCTTCATTCAGACACATTGATCCATTCAATATGAAGCTATAAATAGATTATTGGAACATAGAATCCACCCGTCGTCTTATTGGTGAAAACATCGATCACAGCGTGTAAAACGGGTCTAAAATCAGTGACGTCATTTTGACTTTGAATTTGGCGGCGATTCCGTTTCCAACGTAGCTGGTGAAGTGACGTCATGTGTGGATTTGAATTGGTCCATGTTTGATACGTAACGTAGAGGATTACTGCCATCACCTGTTTACGCTTAAAGGCACAGCAGAGTTGTGCTTTTTGACGAACATGTTGAAATGTTCAGGTTCAAAGTGCTCAAAAACTCACCTGAACTTTAGTGGACGTATATGCTGACATTTACACTATTAAACAAGTAACTGTAATACAGACCATGAAGTGTGTGTGTTCAGGACAAATGTGAAAATATAAGAAAGAGTCCTACCTGAGCGGCATAGCAACAGCAGCAGCATCAACAGGTGATCCATGACGACCAGGTAGACGTCTGTCTCTGTGCGTCTGTCTCTGTGCGTCTGTCTCTGTGCGTCTGTCTCTCTGCGTCTGTCTCTGTGCGTCTGTCTCTCTGCGTCTGTCTCTCTGCGTCTGTCTCTCTGCGTCTGTCTCTGTGCGTCTGTCTCTCTGCGTCTGTCTCTCTGCGTCTGTCTCTGTGCGTCTGTCTCTGTGCGTCTGTCTCTCTGCGTCTGTCTCTCTGCGTCTGTCTCTGTGCGTCTGTCTCTCTGCGTCTGTCTCTGTGCGTCTGTCTCTCTGCGTCTGTCTCTCTGCGTCTGTCTCTGTGCGTCTGTCTCTGTGCGTCTGTCTCTCTGCGTCTGTCTCTCTGTGTCTGTCTCTGTGCGTCTGTCTCTCTGTGCGTCTGTCTCTGTGCGTCTGTCTCTGTGCGTCTGTCTCTGTGCGTCTGTCTCTGTGCGTCTGTCTCTCTGCGTCTGTCTCTCTGCGTCTGTCTCTGTGCGTCTGTCTCTGTGCGTCTGTCTCTCTGCGTCTGTCTCTGTGCGTCTGTCTCTCTGCGTCTGTCTCTCTGCGTCTGTCTCTCTGCGTCTGTCTCTCTGCGTCTGTCTCTGTGCGTCTGTCTCTCTGCGTCTGTCTCTCTGCGTCTGTCTCTCTGCGTCTGTCTCTGTGCGTCTGTCTCTCTGTGCGTCTGTCTCTGTGCGTCTGTCTCTGTGCGTCTGTCTCTCTGCGTCTGTCTCTGTGCGTCTGTCTCTCTGCGTCTGTCTCTGTGCGTCTGTCTCTCTGCGTCTGTCTCTCTGTGCGTCTGTCTCTGTGCGTCTGTCTCTGTGCGTCTGTCTCTCTGTGTCTGTCTCTCTGCGTCTGTCTCTGTGCGTCTGTCTCTGTGCGTCTGTCTCTGTGCGCCTGTCTCTCTGCGCCTGTCTCTGTGCGTCTGTCTCTCTGCGTCTGTCTCTGTGCGTCTGTCTCTCTGCGTCTGTCTCTCTGCGTCTGTCTCTGTGCGTCTGTCTCTGTGCGTCTGTCTCTCTGCGTCTGTCTCTCTGCGTCTGTCTCTGTGCGTCTGTCTCTGTGCGTCTGTCTCTCTGCGTCTGTCTCTCTGCGTCTGTCTCTCTGCGTCTGTCTCTCTGCGTCTGTCTCTGTGCGTCTGTCTCTCTGTGCGTCTGTCTCTCTGTGCGTCTGTCTCTGTGCGTCTGTCTCTCTGCGTCTGTCTCTGTGCGTCTGTCTCTGTGCGTCTGTCTCTCTGCGTCTGTCTCTGTGCGTCTGTCTCTGTGCGTCTGTCTCTCTGCGTCTGTCTCTGTGCGTCTGTCTCTCTGCGTCTGTCTCTCTGCGTCTGTCTCTCTGCGTCTGTCTCTGTGCGTCTGTCTCTGTGCGTCTGTCTCTCTGCGTCTGTCTCTGTGCGCCTGTCTCTGTGCGTCTGTCTCTGTGCGTCTGTCTCTCTGCGTCTCTCTGATGGTCTCGTGTTGTGTCCTCAGTTTATCTCCTCATACCAGAAGAGGAGGAGCTTTGCTGATACTGGTCTTTAGATTTTAGATCTTATTCACACGCCTCTTATGCGTTTCTGTCAAACTGATTATTTGCCCTATATTATTATTATAGGACTGTTTCCACGACAACCAGAGATGTTCCTATGAGATTAATGCCATTAGTCCCCCCTTTCTCTCTCTCTCTATATAGAGATATTGATGTTTTTATATAGATATATCAACGAGACTTCATTATATTTCAATAAATATCATATTTCTCATCTTTGAGTTGAGGTCCATGTGAGAGCTGGAGGTGGACCAAGGTCTCACTAGCTGCAGGGATGGAGAGGAGAGGCCTTGGTTTGCAGCTGAAGTAGCAGCGCCCTGTTCTACAAGAAGGCCCCACTAACAGTGAGCTGATGAGTTCCTTTAGTGAGGATTCACTCTAAATAAGAGTTCATCCTCATGAAGACAAAGGAAGACACCCTGGGACCAGAAAGAAGGACAAGAGGAGCAAGTAGTAGGACTCAAAGACATCTAAAGGCCTCACTGAGCTTGTGTGGAAGACACTAAGAACCCAAGTAGTGATTTGACCTCAACAGGGTCCCCACCACAGGGTCACTAATGGTTGTGCTTCATGTGTTTAGTTCACACAGATCTCATGGGATGTATTAATCACCTCCTCTTCTTCTGTCCATCTGCTTATTGTTCATAGTTAGATGTGGAGATGTTGAGGATGGTCTGCAGGCTTCATGATGGTGAACATGAAGGAAGGAGGGAATGGAACCTGATTCCTTCATCTCACAACCTAATGAGCACAATCGGACCCTGATGCACAGAAACACTGTTATAATGGAGTAAATGACATTACAGAGCACAGATGCTGGGCTCTCCATCACATGACCAAAGCACTAGAACATGAGGTGGAACAGGGAACACGTGTTGATGGGTCACTTTGCTGCTGTTTCCCTACTGATCAACATCAGAGTCCTTCTTAGCTTGTGTTACTTTACTAATGAAGAGAAGGACTTTTGTGTTTCACAACCTGAACTGCAGTTCTGTGAAACTGATCATATCTCATTTTACAAGAAGCTGCTGACCGCCTAAAGATTAGAGGCCCGTTTCCATGACGACCAGAGATGTTCCTATGACATGGATGGTATCAGTAAGTAGCTGTAACAGCATCAGCTGCAGCTACTTCCTGCTTCTACTTTAACTGATCCAATCACAGGATGTTTTTCGTCTTTTTGGCACTAAAAATGTAACATGATAAAAAGTCTTAAACTACAATATGGACATTTATTTGTGGGGATAAAGAGGAACCACAGTGAGTGCTTTGATGTGTTAAAATGAGTTTATATGTTACTGGTGAATAAATATCTCAATATTAAAAAGCAAAAAAAAAGTTTGAATTCTGAGACTCTAAAAAAATCCCTTTAAATGCTGTAAAACATTGAGGTACGAGGCTGAAAGCACATGCACGTGATGTGTCCCTGTGTGTGGACAGTGCACGTGTCTCACGGTGACACAGTGAGGATAAACTACTCTAGAGGAGGCTTTTGTGAAGGCCTCACTGCCCGACACGGGAAAGTCAAATCATGTGTTTTTGTCTTCCTCGGGTTGCCGTAGGCCGATCTGCTTCATTCCACCACTCGCCTGAGTCGTCTGATCTCACTGAATACGACCAAGTGACAGCTTCCCCACACACTCACTACACTAAATGTCCATGCTCCATGTTTCTGATTGGCCGCAAACATTGACTACAGTCATTTTTAAATCTTTTACTTAAATGTATCATTATATATGCTTTATTATACACTATAAGACACTCTTGTTTGGCATAGTTTAATATAAACTGTATCACTATATTCAGGGTCATCTGCTGAATCTGTTTGATGTGTTTGTTGCTATGGTAACATTAGCATCAAAGAAATTGTTGGACTTATTTGCATCGTGTATTTATTTTATTAATACTACACGGACTAAAGTTGCCTTGAGAGTATTTCCAATAGATCATTTTATATTGTAGCCAGGACTCTAATGCTTCAAACCAGGTGAACCATTCACATTTTTTTCATGATGAGAACCCATAATGTCGGTTCTGGTTCGGTTCTGACCCGTTTTATTTTGTGTCCCTTTGTCCATATGGGAGACTTTAGGGTGGATGACAATAACTGGTGCAGTCTGTGTGTAACGGACTCACTCAGCTCACCGGCTTCATGTTTCTCTGTTGTTAAACTTTAGTTCTTCATCAAGCTGCAGGAGGTTTTCAGCTCTGAACCCATTGGTCCATGTGACCGTCAATCAGCTGATCAACATCTCTGTGAGCTCATCCAGCCTCCTTCCTGTGTGAGTGTAGAGCAGGAAAGTACCAGAACAAGATCTAAGAAGAGTTTCTCAAGAAAAGTTTAACACATCAACAAATGTTTCTTTATGGAAAACATGTTTGTATTTTGTCTTGTTTCTTTAACATGAAAATAAACTTTTGACATTTCAGTTTGGAATTCTTATTTTTTAGTGGGTTTTAAACATTTATATGCCATTTATATGTACCTTTCTGAATGAAGCATTGAATCCAGAATCATCTTCATCTCATGAAGTGTTCTAAATGAGAAGCTCCCACATGTTGAAATGACCTCAGCGCCTCCCGTTGGGCCTCTAGATGCAAAGTGGATGGAGCGGCTCGGACTGGAAGCTGGTGGACTTCAGACTCCCCGACGTGGTCAAATATGTTCTAACATGGTCTTATGCTAAAAGAGTGATAATTGTCTGTATTGAAGCAATGTGTGAAAAGCAGGATGATTCCAAAGTGTCCTTTTGCAGCCGTGTAGGAAGGAAGGAGGCGAGTCAACGTGCTTTCACACAAACGCTCAAACAAAGCCACTCTGTCACCTCGACTGGACCTCGGTTCATTCCTCACTTGCTTTGTGACTTTTCACATGTGCTCCCAGATGGTTTAGTGTTTAGGGTTCCAAGCCTCTCGTGGCCACCTGCCGCTGGGGATGACCTTCGTGTGTGTGAATAAAAACTCAGCGCTTTGACTGCTGGGAGACGCCATCTCCACAGAGCACCGTGATACGGGTTTGTGTGTTTGACCTCCTGCTTGGAAGCAAGAAAAGGACTTTTAGGCCTTTGATCGTTCATCAAGACTAGAAACAAATCCTTCTCTTCTCACAAACTACTTTTATTGAAACATTCCACAACAATTTGGGTCACAAACAGGACGCGCTGACCGTCCATCAGGCTCTTGGGACGGAGGAAGAGGCCTTTTCCAGGATCACCAGCTGAAGATCCTGCCTCATGGCTCCTTACAAGAGACAAAGGAGACCAAAGGAGTCCTGATTGACGTCACATGTGTCCACAGAAAAATCATTTATTTCTACACACTGAAATTCCAATTATGAAAAAGGGTAAAAAGTACCATAACGGAGACGGATGACTGATCAAGTGGTTTTTATAGTTTGGGGGAGACGATTATTTTTAGCATTTGGGTATTTTTATTTTCAGTGTTGTACATGATTCTGGGATATTTCCAATGCGTCATTTCATGTGAAAGTAGATCGGATTGTGTGCGATAAAGATTTCACACGGAACAAATCCCCCGAGATGGTGACGCAGGTCGCTCGACTACGCAGGTAAAATAAGACGGTTGTTATTGAGCAGTATGTGAATTCTACTAAAGTAACTGACACCGTGGTGACATCTAAACGCATTTTGAGTGGGGTTTTGCAAAGTTGTTCCTTGTATGAAGAAACTACGCCTTACGGTCACGACTGTGTTGTAATAAGATCACCGGTTGGGTCCACGCCACTAAAAGATGGGGCCGCAAAACACACGGACCCCTCGGGTCCAGTTGTGTAAAAGATGCAGCAGAAACACGGGGAAACACGTGCAGTGTCTCCCGTACTGGACCAAAGAGTTTGGGTTCCCATAAAACGGCTCGTTACGTGCCGCTAAACTTCAAATGTTACGAGGGGATTGGGAGGCAAACACATGCCGATCCGCAGCAAGACCCACAACAAGCAGGTCCCACAACACACCACGTGATGGACAGGAGTCGGGGAGGAGGAGGCTGCATGTGAGGGGGAGACGGCATCCATGCTGAGACCAGGGCGCCCAAATGCCCCTTAAAACACGGACTCGCCAAATGGGATAGTAAACATTTCTGATGATTTGCATATTGACAATTATCAGTTAAAGTATTTCAAAGATAAACATGTTTATTTCTCATAAACATCTCGTCCAGTTCTTCTGTTGGGCATCACAAGTGCAATATGTCTCTAGGCCTCACTGTGCGGCCTGATCTAGTGGGAGTGCAGTCACGTGGTTGTTTTGAACCTGCAGGGTCTTGCTGTACGGATCGATGCTCAGTTTCCTCAGGCTCCATCTGGTGGTTGTTTGGTGGAAGTACCCGGTCTGCGTCACGTTCACACGTCTGAAGGAGGTGACGCCGGTTACGCCTGAGCACGTGACCTCCATCAGTGTAGATGTCGTAGGACCTGTGGGTACCTGCTGGTTCCCGTGGCTCCTTCTGGAACACCTGCTGCTTGTGTAACACCCTCAAAGACTCACGTTGGATGTGTCTTCATCCACCTTTATTTGTTCATTGAAGGTTCCTGTAAAACATGAAAACACACATCAGCGCAACAGCGCCAACTGTCGGTTGTTCTTCTGCTGAGAACCGGATGAAGCCGGTTCCGCGGGAGCTAGCTTAGATGTAGCCACCGCCGTTTGTAGCGCGCTGCTGTCATCACCGCTCTTATGCCAGCCTCAGAGGCAGCAAGGACAAATTATCATCATTCACAAATCCTCTATTATTTCCATCTATCGTTCTCCAGTTCCTGACATTTACATCAAAATGCTCGGCCTGTAAACTTAAAACTCTCTGTTCCCTTTAGGGCACCAAGGCACTTAGTGGACTACACATTCAACAACACATTGAACATCTACACATTGAAAAACACCTTTGTTTTCCTTATTCTTGTGTCGTTGAGTTCTTTTGTGTGTGCATGGGTACATCTTTATTCACCCTTGTACTTCAACGTCTCTTACAGTCCAGGGGCGCCACAAGGTGTGACCTGACTGAAGTGTTTATGTTTATGCTCCCACCACAGACGGCTTGCCCACTTCCTCATATGTCAGCATCCTTGGCGGACGCCGCTCTCTTTGTGGGCGGGTAGTCACAGGTCGCAGGTCAGGTTCCTCATGCGAGGCTTGGACTGAGTCTGGTTGTGATCCCTTTGAAGAGATCAGCCGCGCTGTTCCCTCCAGTTTCCAATGTTACAAGAGAAGGAGCCTTCACCCCCAATGGAGGCGAGCTAAGACGCCTTCGATGCTTTAACGTTACTGCCCCCTCCAGGGAGAAACGCCCGCCCCCCCAGTACAAGCAGCGTGTCCGCTGTAGAATTCCTCCTCGATGAGTAGGTCTCACCTAGTAGGTGTGAAAAGGGGGATTTGTAGAGTATTAAATATAATCATGCATGCAAGGGACTTAGACTAATTAGAGGAACGCCGGACCGGAAGGCTGCAGATCCTACACTGTAAAAAAAAAAGAGGTTTTTGTTCATTCAATTTCCCTAAGTCAGTTCAACTAAAAAGTTGAGTGGTGATCCACTTATAAATTCAACTGCAATAGTGTGAGCAACACAGATTTCGCAGTTGACTCAACTGTATAGACGTGTGGCCCCTGCAAAAGCGCGTAGGAAACCCCACGCAGCCACCAGCGGCTGAGCCTACAGCAGGGCTATTCAATTACAAATCCAGTTGGGCCAGATTTTTAAATCGAGAAAGGTTAGTTGGGTCATTTCAGCGGTGAAGCAAATTTTAAAACCAACACAAACAAATTTATTGAAAAACATTTATTAATTGTTTCTCTTTTGACTTTGGTCAGTTTGCACAGCAAAGGGTGCATCAAAAACAAAAGAGCTAACTGAACAGAATCTGAGGTAGCTCCTACTTTTTCCACTTACAAAAGAAAAGAAACTGACCTAGGCACCTCTTGCCTAGGCCTACCTAGGCTACATATCCGACCTATCTGAGTGCATAAAGCTAAAAAGTGCACAGTAAGCAATTCACAATAACAACATAAAACGTTTCCTTTTGAAATAAAATAAACATCTTGCTCAAATTCGACCCATGCAGGAACATCTCAAAGTGCATAAAAATAAAAAGTGCACAGTGTGAGATGTGGGGTTCTCTGCGTGTGTCTTCTTGTATTTACTTTTTAGCTTGTAGAATAGATGTCCGCTTGTAGGACAGATGGCGTGACCGGATCGGTCCTTATAAGGCAGACAATGTGAAGTGGTGGAAGAGAGAGCACAGGAATAAATGAAGATAAAATATTATCTGAGATTAAACACCTGCGACCGAAGGGAGAGCCAGTTTGAACCCATTTTCAGGGCAAGGCCGAAGGCTGCAGGAGAGAGTACCAGACACTCATTGTTCGGGGAAGGCGTTTGTTACAGAAGGATGAACTGGGTTGAACCAACGTTCAAGGGCACCAGAGGGATTAAAACAGGTCAGAGTCAGAAGGCAGGCGGACTTTGGAAGGGATTTGCTTGCGATGCGTATTTCATTGTCTCCAGATATATCTGCGGAGAATTGCTCATGTACAACTTTTTCTCTTCTAAATAAATGTTAAACTTTTTAACTAATCTCCTGTAGTGGATTCTTCTAGTCAACCAACTCGGGTGGATAAGGAATATCCTAACAACAGTATTCACAACTTTAACTAACTACACAAGCTGCACACTGAGGGAACATATTTTACACATCCCACATTATATTGATGTAGGCTACATTTACTCTGCTGACTTAGTGGGAGAAGTGACATTTTTTGTTTTGAACGAGAGCAGTGACTTTAGGCTCGTAAGTTGTCAATGCAAATCCGGAGGCATTGATGGACAGTCCGTCAGTCAGGGAGCAACGACAGTTGCTTTTTATTGAGTTCATGTGTAAAAAACCTGACTCACATGTGTATGTTGATCCAAACATACTGAGGATGACGATCGCTACTTTCTTAATGTTAGGGAACTGATGTACGTTGACATCTGTCCAAAACATTGCGGGCCCGTTAGTGCAAAGCTGCTGTGTCATGGTTACCGATGACTGCATGTCAACAAGTTCGAGTGTGAATTTGCCCTCGTCACTGGAAGGAACCACGTCCTTTGCCCGGGCGGATAAGTCCCCTTCTATTGCAACAGTGAACGGGTCTCTGGCAAAAACGGCCACCTCTGTGGGCAGAACAAGTCCATCCAATCGACCAGCAAAGTTCTTTTTCAGGCTCGCAATGAAATCTGTCATCACATCCGTGATTTCTGCGGGGGATGAGATGTATTTGCGGAGTGTCGGAAAATGGAGCATTCTGCTCAAATCAGTTGCGAAAAGGTCCAGTTTAACTTGGAATGCGCGCATCTGTCCCACAAGGTCGATGACAGTTTTGTCTCTGCCTTGTAGTCCCAAATTGAGATCATTCAGGTGTATGAAAGCAGGCATCAGCCATGAAGTTGTCGTCCAGTATACGACTCAAGTGCGTTTCTGCCTTTTTTTGCTTGCTGCTGCGGAGGAAAGTTATGATCTCCTCTCTGAGACCACAGAAACGCTCCAGTGCTTTGCCTTTGGACGGCCACCTCACGTCATTATGCAAAAGCCCCATCTGTCACAAGCATGCACACACACTTCATATCCAGACCATTGTCTTTAAAAAAAGCAGAAATTTCCCCAAAGACTATATCGCCAGTTGTGTGTCCTTCTAACGGCAGTAGGGTGAGCAGCTCCTCTCGGAAGCATTTGCCGTCAAAAAAACGGACATATATGCACAACTGAGCAGTATCAGTTTTGTCTGTGGACTCATCGACTGCTATAGACATAGTGTCAGCTTTCCTCAGGTCTCCTAACATCGTTTCATACACATCTGCAGCAAGAATTTCAACTCTCCGACTGTTGGAAGTATCTGACAGGGGTATGTTTGTTATAGCAGATGCCACGCTCGTTTTCATTTTATCGTCATTTATCACCTGATCCACGCTGGCCAGCATACAGTCCTTCACGGTTTCAGAGTCTGTGAATGGCCTTTTCTTTTTTGCCAATATCCAGGAAACACGAAGGGATGCTGCGGTAGCTCTTGGGCTGTAAATGACCGTACCATAGTAACACTGCTCCGGTTGTAAGATGCAATCAAACTCTGCACTTTTGCAGCCCTCTCTTGAGATCCCTCGAGAAAACTGGTGCGGAAAGTCTGGTGTTTTTCAGCGTGGTGCCGCCGCAGATTGTAATCTTCAAGTACTGCAACGCACTCATTACAAATTAAACACATCGGTTTGGCATTTGGATGTGGCGGTAAAATAAACAAGTATTTGTCAGTCCAGGCAGGGTTAAACCGACGGATTTTACGTTTCAGTGTTGAGAAAGACATATTGATAGTAATGTAGGCTACTGCCGGCACAGCACGCTCTGCATTGTTTACATGTTGGTAGTTTTGGCGGGACGCAGAATAACCAATCCCACTATGGCCACGCCAAGCCCCGCCCTACGAAGCAGTCAGGGGATGGGACCTGTACACGGACACCTGGCCAATCGTAGTGTGTGAATGCTATTGAAGGGCGGGTCTTGGCGTGGCCATAGTGGAGTGAAAATATCGCTGGCGGGACCCTATTTTCCCTTTTGTACTGTCTATTGCGGAACTACGGGCTGGGCCACTCTGAGGTTGCCTTCGGGCCGGATGTGGCCCGCGGGCCGCCACATGAATAGCCCTGTTCTACAGTGACACAAGAACACTCCATTTTGGATCAGGAGCTGCCAAGGTAAGAACGTTTCATCCTGCTTGTATTCATCGTTTGTTAAATTTAATCTTGAATAGGAAACTTGATAAATCGTATACATGGTGTACCTTGCTGCAGTAGTTTTAAGTGATTTAAAAAGCTATTGTTGATGGCCAAGTTTGCTTGCTAAGCTGTTAGTAAGCTAACGTTAGACTATAAACTTGGCGTTTTATAGTTTCTCTATTGCTGAGTGTGTAATTCTCAGCTCATAAATAATTTTCAAGTAGAACTGAGTAAATCATGACAACACTCATATATGTATGACATCACTGATGTTAGTGTCCTTTACCAGACTCTGTTAAAGGGCAATGATAACTTTTAGAATCCATCAAGTAAGACGTCAATTTTAGTTTAACACCAATAAATCACCTGAAAACAATTCAGCATAATTTTTAACAATATTTTTATTGAAACTAAATACTGCACGAACTAGGAAACTGTGTCGAGACTTGTCATCTTTTAGGAGCGTTAATGGGGGGGGGGTCATTCACAGGAAAAGCCTTTTGTAAACTCCTGTAATCTTGTGCTTGAGCTCGTCCTTTTCAGCGTTTTCACTACTAATTATTAACCAATCATCCAACCATGTGTTAATTAAGGTAACTTAACGTGCATTTGTGTAATTAGCTGAACAGAAATTCATAAATACCCGTTTTAAACGGAAAGTTTTGTCAGCACACAAAATGTTGTCTTAGCCAGCAAACGGTTGCTTTGGCTGTTCAGTTTTGTATGGAGGACAAAAAATGACTTAAGTATAAATACATAATGTATAAATAAATACAGGAATAAATAAATGTGTACATAAATGAATAAATGTATTAATTAATGTGTAAATAAATAAATGTGAAGATAAATATATGAACAAATTAATCAAAGTTGATAATAAAACAGGTCATAAACAAATACATACCATTAATTTATTTCTACATTTCAGTTCTCCTACATTTCTTCATTTATTTATTTATAGGTCTGTATCATATATTTATTTCTACGTTTCTGTTCTACATTTCCACATTTATTTATGCGTGCGTCTGCATATTTGATGAAATTGTACTTTCTTGTTTCTTGCAAATCACTAAAACAGGGTTAAGATTCTAAAAACCAAGCAAGTTGAACACAACAAACAAAACAACTGAGGAAAACAGCAGAGAGTAAACCAAAGAAAACACAAGACTACAAAATATAAAATGGCAAAACAGCAGCAAGTTCTCTCTGTACGGCACTGGACCAAAGGAGGGTGGACTTTGTGTTAGTACAGAGTGTTTGTGTGAAGTAACAATATTGCCCCCCCCCAGTAGAAGTGAGTCCTGCTGATGAATGGTGCTCGGTGCGTTCATTGAGGCGGCAGGTTGCAGGTTGGATGGACGTCTACATTTAAACGGTGAGGACTGACTGGACGCTTTGTGGGACGACGTGTTGTTGAGTAAACGCTACAGACGTCTCCACAGGAGGGGGCTCATCTACTCGTGTGTGTGTGTCCAGTGAGGGGCCTCTGACAGGAGCGCAGTGGGGGGCCCTTAAGTTACCTGGTGGCAAAGAGCACTGAGCGGTAAGGCCTCAGAGAGGACTCATTGGACCGTGATGCTGTAACAAGAGAACATCTGCAGTGGGGGGGGGGGGTTGTGTGATGATACATGTGTGTGTAGGTGTGTGCTAATGACGAGCGCTGACACATGTCCTCATGTTCTAGTCCTTTCTAGGGTATTGTGTAGGTAGGGATGTGTCTATAGTCATACATGTAGATGAGTCACAGTCTGATGGAGGGAGAGGAGAAGCCAGCAGGAGGCCCTCAGACAGAGAGGGTGAGGAGCAAAGGTTGAGGAGATGTTGTTGGAACCATGATGCCGGTTTTGGTGGTTTTGTTCCTCTTGAGGGAAACACCGGGTGAATTGGGACATGCAGTTCCTCCACATGAACACAGGGGGGCACATGACCATGAACCTGCACGTGAGTAAGTGCCTGCTAATGGGAACAGGTGATGATGGGAAGCAGCCAGTCAACGTGTCTGCATCCAGGTGGCGTCTCATACTGTAACCACAACATGTGATGAAATGCAAGGAAATGGAGCTTGGTGATTATATGCAGAGCTCGGATTAAAGATGACTTAAAGACACTCACTGGACAGTGGACATGTCCCCCCGTTCGCCCTGTAGTGTCTTAACCCATCCATGGAAATGTGTTGGGGCCTCTACAGACATGGAGACAGGACTCGTTGTGACACTGAGGGCTGCAGAAGGTTTGGGACGAGTTAAGAACTTGCTTTATTTGAGTGTTGTTGCTCCAATAAATGTGTGTGAAGTGAAGCATCAGATGTGCAGTGTGTTCTGTGTGTTACTCAGAGTCCCCGTGAGGACGTGTGGGTCCTCACCACCAGTCACATAGATGAAGTCAACCAGTGAGACAAGAACTAGAGAGTAGTTTAAACTGGGAACCAATGAGTCCACAAGGTCTTATCTTCAGGGTCCGGATCCGGACCCCGGTCCACCAGTCAGTGACCTCTGGTGTAGAGACACAGCGATGGAATCACAGGGTCACGTGACATGTGACCTTTGCTAGGAGCCAGATGATGGCATTGAAATGGCCAGTAAAACTACTGGTTTCCAGGAAGTGCTTCAGTGGTGAAACACTTCCTGCTTCCTGATGAGGAGGAAAACCCACGGACACAATGATGTAAAAGGAACCTTCACATGACGCATCATGTTCAGCAGCTACAGCTACGAATGCTGGATGTGACTCACTCTGTCGCTCTAAAGTCAGGAGGAAATATTGTACAAACACCAGTTTACTGGAGAGATGAACGAGTGAGATGCATCATGGGAACATCCGTGTGTCCGTCAGTCATCATTTCAGCCCTCGTTAACCACGTGTCATCGTGGGGAGATCGAGGTCAGAGGTCACAGGAGGGGAAAAGAACTAAATGGGTTACAGTGGTTTTTAAAATAGTGTTTTTTATTAAAAGTACCCAACAAATTATAACATAATTCAGACTTGCTACCTTATTATTTTGAATTATTTAACAAAGTCACATTCACACTTGAGTGTCTCTTACTAAGCAGGAAATGAACTTGCCACAGAATAAATGTGTTAATTATTAGCAGAATGTGTGATTATCACCATAAAGCTTCTCGTTCTCTCGTCTCATAGTTTATTAAACTGGTTTTGTTTCCTTGAACACAGCAGGTGACACAGACACATTTATCAAAGTGATCTTCATCATTTCATCTCTTTGTGTGATGACACATGAAAACTGATGCTTGGTGCGTGTTAGAACACACGTGTGCACATGTGAGGGAAAAGTCCTTCTCATGATGCTCACGTGTGCTTTTGGTGATTAAAGGTCACAAGTTGTCCTCTTTTCCTCATTCAGACAACTCTTAAAGTGCTTTGTTAGAGTGGAACTAGTACTAAAAGTATCTGTGGAACACAAGTGTGTTTAGTTTGATTAATTACAACATTCTTATTCAGGAGAAAGACCCTTAAGAACCAAATATTATCAATTAAAATGTCATTACTGACAGAAATAAACACAATACTTGGGATTTAAGTCAAATCTTTTATTATGCAACATGTCTACATTACTTTAAGACAAATTTAGGTGAATCGCAAAGTACAAATTTAAGTAATATTCTTGTAAATTAAGTAAAATCCTTAAAATATAAAAGGAAAATTCCACAATGACAATGTTCTTTTGGAAAAGGCAAAATTCTTCATCTTAAAACAAATTGTATATTCATTGATTACTAAAGTAAATTTATAAAGAATAATAAACAAAATTCTAATAAAATATCCTTTTTTCTAAAATGATTGAACTGCTCAAGCTTTAAGTGAAACCCTGTAATTAGAAAGAAAAGTAAAAAACAAAAGTACAAAATGAAGTATATTTATGAATATTAATCATAAAAAAGCAAAAGGTAATTTCCTCAATCAAACATGAAGAATTTAAGATTTAAGCAAAATCCTCTTTCAAGATTCTTAACACAAAATATTAAAAAAATATATATAAAATAACACAAATGATTGTAAAAGCATTAAAAACAATAAGTAAAATCCTGCAGTGGAACAATAAGTGAAATTAGTGAAAGTGTTTCACTAAAGTAAGAGTTTTATGATGCGCTGTTGTTCTTATATTTATTATTATGATCATCTTTCATTTAAATGTAGTCCAGCTGTATGGATCTGTATCAATGAGTCATGTGACCCAGTAGGTGAAGTGATGATGTCATCACATCTGTTGACGACACCAGCAGGTTCTCATCATTGACTTTCATTGTACAGAAGGTAGAAGATGGATGTCAATGGTTCATGTCTGTCTGATTTAATGCATCACATTCACATTGTTCCTCATAGTCTTTGGTTTCTAAGGCTGCTTGGACTCTGCTAAACCTGATCTCAGGTCTACTTTATTCAACTTTATACCTGTGAGGTGTTTTAGAGCAGGAACCAATGGGCTTTGAGCTGAGAGCCACAGACAGGAAGTCAGAAGGTATGAAGAGAGAGGAAGAAACACAGGCTCTAATAAAGTCACATCATATTCCAGCCTTCATGCGTATGAAAGTGAGCTGATGCTGGTTGTGTGTTACAAATCCATCTGGATGTGAGAGGAGCTCCTTGGAGGAGCTACTCTGCTCCCTGAGCTCCTTCTTCTTCAGCTGCAGGAACACCCAGGTGATGATGATCCAGCTCAAAGTCCTCCCGTCTGCCCAGCTTCCGCCCCCTGGTGGTCTGGAGAGACATGACAGCACCTGTCTTCAGTTGACTAGTCACAGAGCTTCATGTGGTCCAACAGACGTGTGTCCGTACCTTACAGTAGAAGTAAAGGCCAACGTTCACCACCAGCAGCATCAGAGGCAGGAGGACCGCTTTGATGATGAGAGGTGTTGGATCTGCTCACACACATGGAGAGTGATCACATGACACCATGAGTCCACCAGCTCCCATGGAACCAAACACTGTATTACTCTGTGTTTACTTCATATTCACTGATTGAACTGTTAATCTGCTTTATGGTCTATTAGAGACCTGTCAATCAGTGTGTAGCCCCGCCCTAAAGCATCACCTGCTTTATGGTGTATTAGAGACCTGTCAATCAGTGTGTAGCCCCGCCCTAAAGCATCCCCTGCTCAATGGTGTATTAGAGACCTGTCAATCAGTGTGTAGCCCCGCCCTAAAGCATCTTCTGCTTTATGGTCTATTAGAGACCTGTCAATCAGTGTGTAGCCCCGCCCTAAAGCATCCTCTTCTTTATGGTCTATTAGAGACCTGTCAATCAGTGTGTAGCCCCGCCCTAAAGCATCACCAGCTTTATGGTCTATTAGAGACCTGTCAATCAGTGTGTAGCCCCGCCCTAAAGCATCACCTGCTTTATGGTCTATTAGAGACCTGTCAATCAGTGTGTAGCCCCGCCCTAAAGCATCACCTGCTTTATGGTCCATTAGAGACCTGTCAATCAGTGTGTAGCCCCGCCCTAAAGCATCACCTGCTTTATGGTCTATTAGAGACCTGTCAATCAGTGTGTAGCCCCGCCCTAAAGCATCACCTGCTTTATGGTCTATTAGAGACCTGTCAATCAGTGTGTAGCCCCACCCTAAAGCATCCCCTGCTTTATGGTCTATTAGAGACCTGTCAATCAGCATGTAGCCCCGCCCTAAAGCATCCCCTGCTTTATGGTCTATTAGAGACCTGTCAATCAGTGTGTAGCCCCGCCCTAAAGCATCACCTGCTTTATGGTCTATTAGAGACCTGTCAATCAGTGTGTAGCCCCGCCCTAAAGCATCACCTGCTTTATGGTCTATTAGAGACCTGTCAATCAGTGTGTAGCCCCGCCCTAAAGCATCACCTGCTTTATGGTCTATTAGAGACCTGTCAATCAGTGTGTAGCCCCGCCCTAAAGCATCACCTGCTTTATGGTCTATTAGAGACCTGTCAATCAGTGTGTAGCCCCGCCCTAAAGCATCACCTGCTTTATGGTCTATTAGAGACCTGTCAATCAGTGTGTAGCCCCGCCCTAAAGCATCCCCTGCTTTATGGTCTATTAGAGACCTGTCAATCAGCATGTAGCCCCGCCCTAAAGCATCCCCTGCTTTATGGTCTATTAGAGACCTGTCAATCAGTGTGTTGCCCCGCCCTAAAGCATCACCTGCTTTATGGTCTGTTTGACTCTAAATGGACCATAAATTACTACGTAAACATCATGTTGTGTAGAAGAAGACTTGAAACTAGAGATTGAGACCATAAACTTATGTTAGCTTCAGTTCCAAGAGGACCACAGTTACCATGGTAACCAAACCTGCTCTGTCTTACAGCATATTGTTAGCTGACCCTTTATAGATGTTGTTTTGGTTTGGTTTCTCTTTGACATGTGTAACACAATGACAGGAGTCACAAAGTCCTTCCAGAAACAACAGGCATGGACTCTGTGGTCAGCTGATCATCTTCAGTCCGTGTGGACCAATCATCTTCCACTAAGCTGCATGTAAACAGTCAGCTTACCTTCCACAGAGACAGAGAGCACACGGCTCTCAGAGGAGAAGTTATGAGAAAAAACATAGAGGTCATAAACACATCTGTAGCTTCCTTGGTGGGCGGGCTCTGCAGCAGGAAACAGGAAGTGGGCAGAGTGATTGACAGCTGGCTTGGTGTAGTTGTGTGCTGAGTTGAAGGAGAGGAAGGAGAGCTGGAAGGAGCCTTCTGGGTACTGTGGCTGGATGGAGCAGCAGATGGTGAAGGTGGAGCCCCTGAGCACCTGAGCCCCCTGCTGCTGGGCCTCGGAGACCCCGTACATGGAGGAGGACACAGAGATGATTGGCTGAAGAAGCAGGTCTGTAACAGAGAGATGAAGCCAGGTCATGTTTACCCTTCATTAAAAGAGACGGACCCTCAATAAGGAAGTGATGTCACAGACAGACAGTACATAGATGATGTCACTGATGGACTCACCTGAGCAGGTGAGATCCACGATGGAGGAAGAGGAAGTTGATGTTATACACTCCCTCACAGCAGATCCAGACTGAATACAGACATAGTGAATCCACCACACAGATCTCTGTGAGGACTCCTCTCTGTCTCTGATAGAAACAGCAGAGCCACAGTCCAGATCTCTACAGAGAACATCTGCTCCCTTTAGGTTTATTCCATAGTGATATACTGGTCTCCATTCTCCTTGATTCACCTCCAGGGTTCCTTCACAGCGACTGGCTCCTCCCACCAACCTCACAGGTTCTGAACAGAAACAAGAGAGTCGTCAGTAGAAGAACAAAGTGAGTTTCAGTAGAACAGAAATGAAGCAGATCAAAGCTGCAGCTCCTCTTCTACCTGAGCAGGTGAGTCCAACAGCTTTACCAGGTGAGCAGGTGTTTCTCTCTGAGCCTGAGCTTCTACAGTCCAGGAGAGCAGATTCATGGCCTCCACACTGGAACCCTTTGGTCCACATTGGAGCCTCCACTTCTCCATAGAGCGCCCCCTGGAGGACTGAAGGAGCCCCACAGCCAAGCTCCCTACAGACCACCTCTGCACCCTGCTGGTCAAAGTCCTCTTCACACACTGAGGACCACGGGTTAGACTGGTTAGACCTCACCTCCAGTCTGCCTGAGCACAGACCAGACCCACCCACCAGCCTGATGGAGTCTGGAGAGAAGACAGAAGATGAGAGAGACACATTAAAGACATCTGTTGCTAAGTGGGGATCTACCCACTGAATCCTGGTCCCAGGGGGGTCAGGTGAGGGGCTGTATGGGGAGGGGGGGGGAGGCAGCATGACGGAGCTAACGTTATAATAAGAGCAGTTTGTTCTAAAGTCTCATGTGACTTTAACAACACGACATCGGTTACCAATGTCACGTCACTTAGGATATACAATGTGAGGCCCTTCAATGGAAGTTGTGTTATTTTAAGGAAGTTGTAATTCTTACAGCTTTGTATTCATACTTCATCACCTCAGTGGAGGCTTTAACTCAAAGCTCCAGTGTTGGTCAACTTGATCCTGGACCAGTAGATGAAGGTCAACCACTGGAAGGCTGGAACCTGCTTCTGCTTCTGCTTCTTGTGTCGATGGACTCGTTTCACTTCATGATTCTAAAAGGTTTGAACGTGTTGCAAAGCAATTCACCTCCAGACCACCAGGTGGAGTCACGTGTTTTGTTGGAGACGACCTACAGAGTGACGTCTTTGTGTGGAACTCGTTGGTTTGTTTATTTATTTATCAGACTGCTTTTCATGGCTTTTCTTTCATGGACATATTTGTTCCGTATTTTCCTCCAACTTTGTTCACCCATCAACCGGCAAACCGACGTGTGCAGAGATGTCCCTCCATGAATCGGAGGCCATCATCACGTCCTTACAGTCCCCCCAATGACGGGTTGTATCAGTGTTCATATTTACGGATTTCTTCAGACAAAAACTCTTCAAACTGATTCATTCTCTCAAAAAAAATCTTAGTTTTAATAATGGAATGATTCTATGAAACCAGAAATGTGAGCCTCCTGAAAGGATGCAGCTAGCAGACCAATCACAGCCTTGCGAGCTGCGTGAGGCTCGCAAAGCTTTTGATGCAAGTTTATAAAAATGTGTCGATGCAGGAAAGCAGCAAGAGGGGTGAAAAGGCAGCAAGGGGCTCTGTGTGCGAGTCCTTGTGTTTCTCTAAAAACACAGAAGTATAAACTAGGCTTTTGTTGTTGTTTGATTGTTAACCTCCTGTAGCAGGTGGCACCATGGGGGGGGGGGCGCTGTGGGGTCAAGGTGGTGCACCTATAAAAGGGGAAGTGGCACTTTGCCATGAAGTGCCAGTTTCCTGGTGGGCCCCCACGGTATGGTTGGGCCCCCAGTAGTGGTGAGAAAGCTCCATTCTCTCTTTGTAAATATATTTGTTCGTTCATATGTATTAATGGATGAAAAGGTTTTAATGGAGTTTGCATGACAGGATCGGGAGGAGAGGCACCGATCCGGGCAAAGAGGGAACGAATGGGTGTGAGAGTTTGATGCAGTAGGTATGTTGGGTTTTTAAATTAAATTAAAGTATGAATTAAAGTTTGTTGTTGGTAAGTGTGTTTCAGTTATTATCCCGCTACTTGCTGTCCTTTTGTTAGTTTTGTTTTTTTGTTTTCAGCGGTTAGTCCGCTCCTGGTCCATTGTATTTTGTTTTAGACAGAGCGGACTAACCACTTTAAGTTTTTGTTTGTTTTCTGATCACTTTCCCCACATTTCAAGGTACACTTCATGCAGCGCTCCGGGCAAACCCTGCCCTATGGTGTGAACTGGGGGGGGGAGGGGGGTTGGCCTTATACACAGGTGTGCTGTGCCGTGTTAAGCGGGTTTGACCGCGGTGTGTTTCACAGGGTGACTCGGGGCGCTCGGAGCCTGCAATGTGTGTGTGTGGCGTCGGATTAGACCCATTTGTAATAAATAATATTAAACTATATTCGGCTTCCGTTTTTATATTTATAAGTTAACACTCCCACCACTTAAGGGGGCGGAGCTATGTTTCAATTACAAGGTGCATATAATCAGAAGGATTACCTGCCACAGGTGTTGGTGCTTTGGAGGCCAATAGTTCTGTGAGTGAGAGTGTGGAAGGTGGAAGGTGAGCGTGGAACAGTCAGCGTAGAAGAGACACGTGAAGAATGTGTTCGGATCCCTTCATGGTGTCAGGAGTGTTGTATTCATTTCATTTATGTGAAGGAAAGGTGGACTTTCACAAAACTGAGGTGTCTGTTTGGAGATCAAAATAAAGGACAATCAGAGACTATTGGAGACGTCTCCAGGATTATTTCATGCGTCAAAACGAACTTCCCACCAGCGACAGGGACCTTACTTTCTGACAGGCCAAAGGGTCACTACGACCAGTTTCTCTATTCAAGACGTCTCTGAATCTGTCACCAGTTCTCTGCTCACTCAAGAACTAACAAAGTTAACATGGCCACCCAGCTGGGACGCACACAGGACGGCGTGAGGACACACAACCAGGACGTGGATGAAAACAGGACATTTCATCCAGAAGAATTCAAAGTGTGGAGTTTAGTGGGGCTTTTGAGTCTTTCCTCAACACACAACAAACTACGTTCATCTCAACATATATAACCTTATTATATGATAATTATATTGGACATTTATGTGGATATGAGGGCTGTAAAATAGTCTTTTAATGCAATGATTGCCCCCATCTCACCTTCTTAACCAGTTGGGCACAAGCCAGCAGCACAACATTAAAATGTCCTCACAGTGTCCATAAACAGGCCCTAAAAACACAAGTCACCATCACTGCCATCTTCTCCCCAAACACTGTGTCCTGAGTTGGGAGAAGCTCATTAGATCCACTGATGTGTGTCTGGTTTAAAATGGTGATTTGATTCCACAAAGCAGTCAGAGCAGCAGACTCAGTAGATCTGCTTCAAGAGGAGATGGTGTTATTTCACACAGGTCAAGAGGTCATTCTGTGTGAAGGCGGCCCACTGGTGGAACGCTGCAACACGTACCAGACCTTCACGTGATCTTCAGGATCAGGTGTGCTGTCTGTCCTGCTGCATTCTGCAATTTGTGCATTTGTGTTGTTCTTTGTCTGTGTGTGTGTGTCATGTGCTTCAGTGGTTCACTGTGTGTGTGCTTCCCCTGTAGGTGTGTGTGTGTTCTGCCTGCAGGCTGCAGCCTCTTATGGTCGCTCTACTCTATTGTCCTACTTCTTTACCTGTGGGATGGTTTTGTTTGTACATTGTGTCTTGTTTTAATATTCATTTTATTTTAGGAGGCCTTAAAAACATCTGGCTGAGGACAGCAGATGTAAATGAGCCTCTGACTAACTTACAGTACACCTGTTGATTAGTGTGCACAGTCCCTGCAAAATAAATGAATAAATAATTAACTATTGAAATGTGCTCATAGTGATGTTTCACAGGTACAAATAACCCTGCTGGTTTAAATGTTTATTATAGAGAATATGTAAGTAACTTGTGATATGGAGTTATATTAAACATGTGGGAGGCATCATTGTACCTGTAATAACGCCTCTCACATTTAACTCCTACAGTCTGGCTTCAGTTCACCTTCTGAGTCTCTAAATGTTGGATCACATGGGTCAGAGTCTCAGTCCAGGTGATCTCCTCCTCCTCTTGGCTTTGTTTCATAGGTCACAAGGTGGAATAGAAAGAGATTCTCTCTGGTATGAATGAAGAGTTATGGGACTGACTGATGGAACACAACTATCCACACCTCAGAAGATGGGCCTTGACCCTGATGAAGAAACATGTCTCCACTTCAGCATCACCAGGTGCTGAGCCAGTAGAGGTAAACATGCAGAAAGTCCTGTTAGAAAGCAGACCACGTGGAACCTGAAGGTCCACTGGATGAGGAAGGGACAGGTGAAGGCTCATGAAGGGAGAGAGCCTCCTCAGAGAGGTGATAGATTCACAGTGTGTAGTGAGGGAGGGACTGGACCAACACACAGGAAGTACATGACACATAGATGATGTCACTGATGGACTTACCTGAGCAGGTGAGATCCAGGATGGAGAAAGAGGAATCTGACCTTATACACTCCCTCAGAGCAGATCCAGAATGAACACAGACAGAGTGAATCCACCACACAGATCTCCATGAGGACTCCTTTCTATCTCTGATAGAAACAGCAGAGCCACAGTCCAGATCTCTACAGAGAACATCTGCTGCCTTCAGGTTCCATCCATGGTAATCTACTGGTCTCCATTCTCCTTGATGTTTCACCTCCAGGGTTCCTTCACAGCGACTGGCTCCTCCCACCAACCTCACAGGTACTGAACCTAAACAAGAGAGTCGTCAGTAGAAGAACAAAGTGAGTTTCAGTAGAACAGAAATGAAGCAGATCAAAGCTGCAGCTCCTCTTCTACCTGAGCAGGTGAGTCCAACAGCTTTACCAGGTGAGCAGGTGTTTCTCTCTGAGCCTGAGCTTCTACAGTCCAGGAGAGCAGACTCATGGCCTCCACACTGGAACCCTTTGGTCCACATTGGAGCCTCCACTTCTCCATAGAGCGCCCCCTGGAGGACTGAAGGAGCCCCACAGCCAAGCTCCCTACAGACCACCTCTGCACCCTGCTGGTCAAAGTCCTCTTCACACACTGAGGACCACTGGTTAGACTGGTTAGACCTCACCTCCAGTCTGCCTGAGCACAGACCAGACCCACCCACCAGCCTGATGGAGTCTGGAGAGAAGACAGAAGATAAGAGAGACACATTAAAGACATCACACACTAAACAAAGAGGGTGTGTCCATGAAGATAGAGAGCTCTGATTGGTCCACAGGTCTCATCTATAAAACACAGCGTAGGTTCCACACTAGATGTTTGCATATGTTCAAAGGAGGAAGTTCACGTGTGTCAAATATATTCAGATTAATTGAGCTTTTTTTTAACCCCTTCCTCTGTCCATCAGGACCAAGACGTCCCCCCATAGAAACAGCTTCTTCACCTCATCAGTTTGTCTCATGAACCAAGTGTGAGTCCCTCACTGACCCAGACACTACATCCCACATTCACACAGTCGTCCACCATAGAACCTTTGGATCCTAAATCCACCACTAGAAGCAACATCTCTTCCAAGTTGGCTTTTCCTTTGGCCCGTGTTCAAAGGAGTGAGGAGTCCTCACTTTAAATCCAAGCACACTGGTGTTTTACAGGCTACACAACTCCACTCGGTGGGAGAAGCGCACACTGAACCCCTGAACCCAACTACACACATGCACTTCCTGGAGTCCGGTGTCTCGTAGCGCGCATACAGAGCCAACATAACCCTTTACCACCATCATCTACAGCCCCTATTTACATTCTGTTGTTGTTACCAAGCAGGGAGTTCAGGTTCAGTTTGTTCACCTGTTCACCACCTGGACATCACAGCTGGAATGCAGCTGGAAGCATTGAAGCGTTGAAAAGTACACAAACTGATGAACTAAACACATCAGAACTCAACACTGATGATGAATTGAGAGGCTGCAACTTGTTATGAGAAGTTCTGTAGTGGAAAGCCGGTTTATTGGAGCCACTTTACTGATAACTTGTGTTTAATAATCATGAGACGGCTCCCACACATCTGCACAAGTTGTGATTTGATTTCACAGGTTGCACTTTACACACACTCTCAGAAAGGATGTGTTAAAATCATACACACTTCTTGTGTTAGTACAAATTCAACACATGTTGTGTTGAATCGTCACTAATACATCATGTGTTAAGTAATTGTTCAATTGAGTTTCACGCTGCGCTCCCACTGCCTTGCGTCATTATTTAAAAAAAACACAACACACTCCAGTCCAACGGGTGGCGGTAATGCGGCTATAAGTCAACTCCCGCTAACTTCTAAAGAAGACCTACGTTCCTTTGGCGTTGAGTTGCTGAGGCAAGGAAAAACGAAGACAGGTAACGGTAAGTTAGTTATCAATACGATTAATGCTGTTGAAATGTAGAGAGCATTTTCGAAAATGGAAAACGGTAATGACTCGACAAGTTATTTTAACTAATGTAAGATATCATTAAATAACTTTAGAGACGTCAATATCTTGTTACTGCTATCTCCGTACTGGCGTTTCATTACTAGCGAACGTAAGCTAGTGTCCTGTGTTTTTGTTACCTGTGAAATATGGACTGAGCTGAAGTCATGTTATTATATGGGTCTACATCTTGTCTGATGCAGTCAACGTTAGCGTGATAGATGCTGTCGAGGGTCAAAGGCTGCTGGACCGCCCGCCCGCCACCCCTGATTGTTAAATTAAAATTTGACATCGAGCTAACGTTAAGTGCTGCTAATGCTAACCCACTAATAGATTAGTATTGTAGCCGACATATATTCAGTTACTGAAACGGTTAAATTAACAAAAGCAATGTTTGTGGTAGACCGCAATATATATTCATGTATACACTGTTATGCGGGTTAGTGTTATGTTTTCAAAATAATTAAGTTAGCAGTCAAGTGCTAAAGGCGGGAAAATGAATATTGCATAGCTAACGTTAGTTGGGCCGTTGGGCCGAGGGTGGGGGAGGGTTTTTCTGACTTTTTCAACATGGGGAGCGGGATAGGTGTGCGCCTATTGATTGTAATGGTAGGAGAAACACTGGTATATCTCACATGTTAAAAATACTATTTCTGTCAGTTTCCAAATTGAAGCCAAGGGGCAATTTGTTCATATTTAATCCAAAAATTCACCATCAGCCATTTTTTTCTTTTACAGCATTCAAATGGAAGGGAGTGAGGCTCCCAAGACACTTGCAACAGTGTTCCTAGATGGGACCGAGATCTGCAAAAAGATGCTTCAGCTGACCTCTATTGCAGACATTCGTGATGCCTGCAAAAGCTCATTGACTTGCAATGCAGAATGTGATAGAATTCTAAAATTTAACATAGATTTTAATGAATACATTGACGCGGACATCAATGGCAATGTCGGAAATTTTGACAAATATCACATTTTGTTCAAGTCAATCAAGCCAAAACAACCTGGGAAACAGTTGGTATGTACGTATATTTAATAGTCTTGTGAAAACTGTCAATTACTAGCCAACTGTTAGCTATTTGTTGTTCTGTATCTTATGGACTATTTTGTCTACCAAGGAACTAACCCAGTAGATAAGCATTGTTTTCTCCACCATTACTGAGAAATAGTTGTAGCCTGTAAAAAGTTAAAATGAAAAAATACATAATGAGGCCTTGGATGCTGATGTCTCAGCAGACATTTAATATACAAATAGTTATTTTCACAGAGATCAAGTTGTAATATTGGAAGATTGTTGGAAGATGTAATGTATAAGTGCCGTACTATTATACAGCTGTGAGGGGAGAATCTGATTCATAATGGAACTCTATCATCTTAGTGATTGTATATTGTTTCTGATCAATTAATGACATTTTCTTTTGAAGGCTGAACCACCGGGTACAGATGCATCTGATTCATGTGGTCAATTGGAGGTATGGTTCTTGATAGTTGCATAGGTACTAGTATTGATAAATATTGGAATGATGTTAGTGCAAATGGTTTTCCATTAAATAATAATTTAACTGTTGAATAATTCATCTTGCTCATGGAAGTTGGATCTATTCTGCACCATAGGGTCAGGGGGTGCTCTTGTTTAAGTGGTGACATCTTTTCCTTTTTAAAGGCTGAGCACTTGAGTTCCTGTACAAGTCATCCAAGCAGTCAACTGGTATGTGCTGATACCATGGTAAAATATTTAGTGACCTATTGTTGTTCAATCCAGCATGGGGGGACGTTTGGTTTGTGTCAGATGTTTAGGACCATTGCATGTAAAATTGAATTCTTTCTTTGTTATTTGCCTTCACAGAATAGTCAAGGACAAATTGATGGTGCGCATGGATTTAATGCCGCCAGTCTGACAGCACTCATTGAGAGTAAGGCCCCAAGTGTACTTGCCGAATATGAACAATCCGGGACACTCTCTGTGACCTCCAGAAAACTTGTTGTGAGGATAAGTGTCAGTGATCTGGTGGAGCGAAGGGGATTGTGAGTTCATTTAACGTTTTTCCCTTTTTCCTGGAGATTATGAATGCAATGAAACAAAAATATGTGTTCTCTATAAAAGCCTTGTATAGTTTTCTATTTTTTCAGGCCTTAATTCCACTATTTTCTTTCAGTTATCCTTCAAGTGCTGACAAAGAGATTTTGGCTAAAAGCCTAATAACAGTCTTCCCATCACTAAAGATCAAGATACAAGAAGAGAATGAAGGATTTGTAAGTATAAACAAATGTCTTACAGCAAAATACTGTTTGCATTATATTTACTCAAACCTTTTGGCAACCTAGTTATAAGGCCACTGTTATAGAGATAAGTATTGCACACCTTGGTTTTAGAGAGTGACTCAAATGTTTTTGATGCAACAGAATTTGGGATTTGAAATTTCCCTTTTTATTTAACTTCATTCAGGAGCACTTTTATGACCCGGTGTCTCACTGTGGGTTCATCGAATTGAAGCTGAGAAACCTACGAAGAACCCTCCATGATGATCAGCGACGCTATCGCAAGCGCGGGAGGTCTAGTAATACCTCTGGAGTTAGTATAACACTGCAGGTGATTGCAGATGGGGAAGAAGAGTCAATCAAGGAGTGGATAACCTCTACTAAAAGGATGAGACCCTCTCCTGAGAACATTGCATCTATCAAAATGGGCATGGAGAAAGCCTTCACCAATTGAAGACTCTGGATCACGACCAAGTCGCCAACCGTGGCTGAGGTTTTTCAGCAGTACCCTTGCTTTGTGGACATGCCATACTTGGTAAGTAATCAGCATATTGGATCGTAGATGCACATCTAAACTTAGACTACTATATTTTTTTTAATACTACTATAAATACCCTTTCACTGCTTTTAATGATACATTAATCTGTGTTTCAAAATGGTTGTTTCTCTTTTTATATCATTGCTGTATTATCTGCTACTTTCCAGTTGGATGCAGAGTTTGGAAAAATGTTCCCCGGGAAGGAAGACCTATTCCTTCGGAAATGGGAAGGACATATTGTTCCAAAACTACTGAAAGTGGCTACACTTGAAAATGACCCACATGTCTTGCCAGCTAGTGAGGAAATTGATGGTAAGTTATGTTTCATGCATATTGGATACAGTCAACGTGTTTTATTTTTAATTTGGCAGTCACTAGGGACTATGCCATATTTTATCATAAGTGTCTATGGGATATCCGGGGGGCTTCTTCGTAACCATACATTACTATTTAAATTTAAAGAATTATAAAATCAGAAAATCAGTCTAGTTCAAGTGTAATTTAAATGTCTGATTCCTCTACAACAACAATGGCTCATCTTTTTCTATTGTGATAACTTTGTCTGAGATGGCATCAGTAATCATATATAGTATATCCCATTTTTTTTCTGCTTAGAGTTACTTTGCTTCAGAGCCCTTCAGATGCTCACACACTATTTGCCTCCTACCGCGTCCGGAAGGGCTAAAGGATGGGCCAAATGCAGTGTGAAATCGGCCCTTTCGTACATCTTGGACTTAAAACCGGTAAGAAAAGCAGCTTTGGTTCTATACGGTAATATTTTTATCCAATCCCAAGTATCAACACGTGCTAATCCATCTTTTACATGTACACTGTATGCTACAGTATTACAATTTTAGCATTGTGATTTTCACATATATGTTCGGAATTTTGTGTAAAACATGACTTGATTATATTTTGTTTTATATCGTGAATTTAGACAGACATTTGTGTACTATGATATAAGAAACTCAAAATGTCATATACTTGTGCTTTCCCAGACTGGAACAAGCATCCCAAGCCTTCTAGAGGGATCTCCTGAGGAAGCAGTGGGAGTCCACCAGCCCAAGCTTGTGTGTTTAGGGCACCCCAGAACACCAGCTCAGTATGTGATCATTGCAAAGAACGACAATGTCGCCATCCCCCTTCAAGACGAAGGTTTAACATGCGCCATTGACAAGTTGTTCAAACTTTTCTGGGTTTGCAACATGGCATATCCTGCCCAACTCGAATCAGTCTATAGTTTCTTTGAGTATGTTTATGACATGCCCATCTCATGTAGGAAGAGATCAAAAGTTGTTGAACTTATTGCAAAGCTCCAGGCAGTGTTGTAAGTTCTAACTTTGATTATCACTTGTATGCATATGTTGTGAAGCGGAATGATGATAATGCTATAATATATAGCAGACATCAGACCATTAGACTTGCTGTCATCTTTCAGTGGAAACCAACTCCATGAGAATCCTATACAAATTGATTGTTTAAATGTGCATTACCTAAGTGCAAGACATATACCAAAACCCACAACTTGTAACACAAAAATGCATGCAGCTGTTCAGTGATCCTGCAGATTTATGAGTGTAGCCTGATCTTCTCTGCTTTGGATTCAGAATTCAGATATTCAGAAGTAGCTCATTTGGGTTCAGTTTCTGTGACGTGATGCTTGGAATTTTTTGTTTAGTTGGATTTTACTTTATACTAGGGGTGTCAAATGATTAAAAATTTTAATCAAATTAATCAGAATTTTCAGTGGATTAATCATGATTAATCACACCTGAATCCTAACCATTTTTTCTTTCTGAAATGCATACTAAAGATAAATAACAGGACACAGATACATAATTATCATTATTATTATCATAATTATTATTTTTTACATAAATATATGTTATTGATATTTGATTTTTTAATTCATTCCAGAAAATAATCAAATCAATGTTATTTGATAAGTTAGACTGATTTCCCTGCATGGCTCTAGAAGGGTCTCGAGCCTCTGCAGTTTATCCCACTCTGCTGCGAGTTTGTGCTCCTGCGATGACCAGACATGACCAGACATGTCAACCCTCCCGATGTTTCAAAGCCCCCCCCGAAAATCTCCCGGACCGACCTTTCTCCCGATTTCCACCCGAACAACAATATTGCTGCACCACCCGTCACTGGGCGCGCCGTTTCAGACCGAACAATAATAAAGGTTACACCTTGAAGTCGAGCGCGGCGATTAGAACGACTGGCGCTGCAAAGAAATCCGCTACCACCCCCATTTCAGTGTGAAATATTCCCATACCCGGGAGGATTTACATCGCATTGGTTTCTCTTCCTCCGCATGTTTCAGAACAGCGCTGCTCTTGCTCTGCTGGGCGGAGCTTTTCTTCTTCTCTGTTCTGCTGCGCGAGAACGGGGGGGGGGGGGGGGGGGGGAGGGGGGGGGTGAGCGGGTCTCTGGCGCAAACAACTTGCTGAACCTGACGGCCTGACATATGCCTGCAGGTGGCAGTAATGTGTTGTATAGGATGAAGTGCATTCCCTAGAAGAAGAGGTTCTTTCCGGACCTGAATAATTTGTCACACTGCGCATGCGTGAAATGCGTCAAAAAAATTGACGTAATTAACAACAAACAGCTAATTAACGCCGTTAACGCGCTATTTTTGACAGCCCTACTTTATACGTTATTTATTTTTATGTATTAACTGCATTTTGTATATAAAATGTTTGTTTACAGTGGTCATTTGTGGTAAACAAATCTGAACATCCGTCAAATGTTTAAATATGAAATTAAGGAAATAAAATAATTGTGACCTAAATTTCTTGTAATCTTTGTGTTTTAAAGCATATTCACCAAGGAAAATTTTCATTTTAAGGATGCAGTATTAATGTTATTTTAGCACATCTTTTGTGTTATTTTAGCACATTCTTTGTGTTATTTTAACACATTATGTTGAAATATAGAACCCACAACATGTGTTAATTGAGCTTACACACTGCCTGTGTTAAAAGCTACACATGATGTGTTGTCCTTAACTAGACACACGGATGTGTTAAAAATTAACACATGATATGTTAGTTTTAACACATCTGTTTTGAGAGTGCACAACGTCTTTTAAAGATAATAATAAACAGGTGAATTACAGCCACAATTGCAGCCTGGTCCCTTATTGCTTAAAATACACTAAAGTTTGATCCAGTTCTCCAAAGCGTTGCCTCCAGGAGCAGAACTGGGCCCACATTCAAACCTCTATGAGCACAAAGTCAGCCTCACACTGTGATGTGCACAACACTAGACACACGTGTGTACATCACACACAGAAGTACTTGATGATGTCACTGACTGGCTCATCACCACACGTGTGTTACACACGGTCACACACAGCCGCCTCATGGTAGACCATCAGGTTTCAGCAGCATGAGATGCAGCAGGTGAGTTCACCTGTTCAACCAAGATGGAGGAGGAGAAGATCAAAGACAAACAGGATCAAATGTAACCAATGAAATGTGTCCATCTCTTGTGGACCATGTTGTGAACACAGATTCACGTGCAGCTTTTCCTGCTCCGTGTTTTCAGCTTTTCTTTAGATATTCATTTTCTTTTCTTGTTTTTTGTACTAAGATCCAATGTTTGTGTGATGCATGAACACTGGACATGTTGTTGTTTCATTGTGCGTCTGCGTGTTGACTTGTTGACTAATTTGAGGATGTGGATGAAAATAATCTCTATTTCCTACAGTGTGCAGCATTGGTCTGGTGTGGTGTGTGATGGAAGTGTGTGTAGTGTTGTACAAAGTGTGAGCACACGTTGTGCGTGTAATACTCTGATAAATATCAGTGGTATTTTATTATTATTGTCATAGGACTAAGTTAAAGATAAAAGTTCATACTAAATTGTTATTTGAAGATGTTGGAATGTATAAACAATTTCTGTTTAATATGAGAGACTTAAAAATATTATTTGATTTGTAAAGGTCATTCTGTTACGTGCATGATGTTCATGACCTTAGAGTGAACACTTCCGGGAAAGGACCCGGGAAAAAGAAGAAGAAGAAGAAGAAGAAGGAGAAAAATAGAACGATACAGGATCGGAGACCGGAGAACTGTGCGGGCGGTCGGCGTGGATCGTTGCGAGCGTGGACTGTGACTGACGTGTTCGGAGGGTGTGAGTCGGACTCCACACCCCCGTTGGAGGTTGGTCCACGCACGAAGCAAGCCCAGCTGAGGTGGCTAGCGGGAGCTGGCAGGCGCTAGCGGGAGCCAAGCTAACGACGCGGTTGCTGTGTTCGGAGGGCGTGTCCGGAGGGCGTGTCTGTGCGGCCGCGGGACGCAGGTTGGTCGCTGCCTGTTGGATTGCACCCATCCACGGAGGTACCGTAGCGAGTGTTTTATGAGCTCCAACCACAGCGCGCCAACGATATTACAAAAGAGTGCACTCTAGACTACATGGAGTTGAGAGAAGGAAAGACTATACCCCGGGGTTTTATATTTGTTTCCTGTATGTCCATATTCTTTGTTTCTCTTTTGAGAAAGGGTTCGGAAGTGTGTTTGCTGTTGTTTAGAGCTGCAACTAAGGATTATTTTAATAATCGATTCATCTGTCGATTATTTGTTCGATTAATCGATGAATCGGATAAAAAAATAAAACATTTAAAAACATTCATTTCCAACCCTTTATTGAAAAATAGAAGTGACTGTGCACTTTCTAAATATGTTTTGCACTAACAGATTGCTCTTCCCTAACATCCCTAAGTAAGCAAATAAAATGGACTAACACAAAAAACATACACACATCGCATGATGTATACTTTACAGCCGCCAAATTAAATATATTAGGCACAAAAAATATTTAGATTAGATTTTTCCAACTTGTTTAAGTTTCTGAATCATTGCCGTGGTGCTCCCGTGCCAGGCCATGTCGCTTCTGCATATCTTACAATCAGACATGTCAACCCTCCCGAATTTCAAAGCCCCTCCCGAAAATATCCCGGACCGACCTTTCTCCTGATTTCCACCCGAACAACAATATTGCTGCACCACCCGTCACTGGGCGCGCTGTTTCAGACCGAACAATAATAAAGGTTACACCTTGAAGTCGAGCGCGGCGATTAGAACCTAAAACTACTGGCGCTGCAAAGAAAACCGCAGCATCCCCCCCCCCCCCCCCCCCCCCGTTGCCCGCTAGGACCCGCACCCCCCATTTCAGTGTGAAATACCTGGGAGGATTTAGATCGCATTGGCTTCTCTGCCTCCGCATGTTTCAGAACAGTATCACAGGTCTCACCGATGGTCTTTCCTCTACCTCAGCTCTGCTCTTTATTTATTTTTCTTAGCAACGCTCTGCTGGGCGGAGCTTTTTTTCTCTCAGCTCTGCGCGGCGCGCACAACTTTTTTTTAATACTCAAACGTAATAGTCGCGCGACACAACGAATCGATAATGAAATTTGTTGCCAACGCTTTTACTAATCGATTTTAATCGATTCGTTGTTGCAGCCCTACTGTTGTTAATGCGCTGTCTCAACGAAAGAAACTGAGATCCTGTGTTTTCATTATTTGAGATGTGACTTTTGTCACTTGATAAGATTTAAGGTTTCATTTTCTGGAGTAAGGTGGCAAAAAAGGGTTACATGCGTTTAGTGGTGTAAATGTGGGCCATGTTTTGCACTTTGTGTACTTCACTGTCTCCAATCACTGAGAAGTAGAAGTACTAAAAGGGTTTGCAGTGTGTAACTGGTACAAACAGAATAAAGCCTGATGCAACGTGTGTTTCATGTGGTGACTAAACATGGTTTTGATGATTGATCATTAAAATGTTGATAAATGTGTAGTGTTTCATTCTGCAAAGGACTGGAGGTGTTTGGATAATTGTGTGTTCTGTCTTTAAAACTAAACCATCAAAATGGTGCTTCTGCAATCGAGGAAAACTTAAAAACCCAGCTCTTGTGTGTTGGTCCACTGCGTTCTTGTGTTTGTCAGTAACTTTAGAATTATGACAGTTTTTAACACACAAAAAGTGCACAACGTTCCCTTGATGCACCAATCGCTGGACCCAGTTTGGCCCGACTTCACACTCCCGTATCCGCATTAGACGGATTGTCCTTCTTCACACTGTGATGTCAACTACACATCACCCTGCTGTCTGCACACGACACACAACGTTCAGTTGTTGCACACACGTCTCAAGTGAAATCTCAACATCAAGCAGCAACACACAAATGTTCAAAGCAGGTTCAGCATCTTGTGTGTGAGGTTTAGAGAAAGCTGTGAGAAGGTGACGGAAGGCTTAGTCTCTGATGATATATCATGAATATTCACATATATGGATCTATGTGTCTACGTTGTAGTCGGTGGACGTGAACATGTTTCTTCCTCCAAAGTGGGTCGTGACAGAAACACTTTAAGAACCACTGATTTCATCTAAAGACCTTTGTGATGAAAAGATATCCAGAGCTTCACGCTTGATGGAATGTTGTAACATCCATTAAACGACATTCTCCATCATTCAAGCAAATATTACTGTGTTACTAACAGATTATATTCAGCAGCCCGACTCACGGATTTGGGGGTTTTGCATTTGGAATGAAGAAATGTCTCTATAGCGCCCCCTAGAAATTGGACCACTTAGTACCACAGTAGGACAGTTTCCCCCCCGATGCCCGACTCACTTGAAATTCACCAAGTTCACCTGTTCTCTAGAACATGTTCTACAAAAAGGTCCATCAAGCGTTTAAATACTTCTACTTAGATTTTACACCATTTAGAATTTAGTTAAAAACACACTTTTGCCGACTGCTCCTAAACGCTGATTCTGATACTCACAAGAGTATCTTTTGATGATTATTGGTTCAATGTCATCAGAAATCATATAAACTTGTTGATATCTTATTGTTTTCATAAGTTAGGACCAATGAGCTTCTAAGGGGCGTGGTTTAATAAGTCAACACACTTAACTTCCAAATGACCACCATCTTCGTAGCATATGTAAATATTGCCCCCTAAACTGGCCCTAATGATCAAACATGATCTAATCTGCTCCGTATGTCTCTTATGCCACGACATCCTTAACCTGTACACATCCATGTGATCATTTTAATACTGGTCATAGCGCCACCTAGTGGCAATGAGAAGTTACATGTTTTTTACCCTGCTCCTCACACATCAACCTGATCCCTCTCTAATGCTGTCAGATCTTAAAGAGACACGAGACCTTGATGATGTTAAAGATAAAGTTTGCAAAGCGTCGTTCCCGGCATCGCTCCATGTGGTTAACGACGACTGACTCACGGACGCTTTGTCCTCGGCCGCGTTCTTTGTCCTACACACCACAGATTCAAGGTGTGTAGTGAGGGAGGGACTGGACCAACACACAGGAAGTACAGGACACATAGATGATGTCACTGATGGACTCACCTGAGCAGGTGAGATCCAGGATGGAGGAAGAGGGACCTGACCATAAACACTCCCTCAGAGCAGATCCAGAATGAACACAGAAAGACTCAATCCTCCACACAAATCTCTCTGAGGACTCCTTTCTGTCTCTGGTAGAAACAGCAGAGCCACAGTCCAGATCTCTACAGAGAACATCTGCACCCTTCAGGTTCCTTATATTGTCACCTACTGGTCTCCATTCTCCTTGATTCACCTCCAGGGTTCCTTCACAGCGACTGGCTCCTCCCACCAACCTCACAGGTTCTGAACAGAAACAAGAGAGTCGTCAGTAGAAGAACAAAGTGAGTTTCAGTAGAACAGAAGTGAAGCAGATCAAAGCTGCAGCTCCTCTTCTACCTGAGCAGGTGAGTCCAACAGCTTTACCAGGTGAGCAGGTGTTTCTCTCTGAGCCTGAGCTTCTACAGTCCAGGAGAGCAGACTCATGGCCTCCACACTGGAACCCTTTGGTCCACATTGGAGCCTCCACTTCTCCATAGAGCGCCCCCTGGAGGACTGAAGGAGCCCCACAGCCAAGCTCCTTACAGACCACCTCTGCATCCTGCTGGTCAAAGTCCTCTTCACACACTGAGGACCACTGGTTAGACTGGTTAGACCTCACCTCCAGTCTGCCTGAGCACAGACCAGACCCATCCACCAGCCTGATGGAGTCTGGAGAGAAGACAGAAGATGAGAGAGACACATTAAAGACACTAAATAGCATCTTATTAACATCTTGTTTCTCTGAGAAGATCTGACTCAGAATATGAATCAGTTCATAAACTGATCCCTAGAGTCTGACAGAGCTGGAAACCAGTGAGTAAGAAAGCTGTGAAGCTGAAGGAGTGTTTTCAGGCTGGTTGGTGGTTGGTCCAGAGGACTCCTGAAGCAGCAGACATGTGGGCTTCATGTATAAAGACATCTTGGTGCTTTCAGTGAGGCAGCAGCTCATCAGACAAGTCTGCTGTGACTCTAGAGGGTGAATAAGTGATTCATCCTGGATACACTACTGTCATAGAAGATGTCACCGATGGGCTTACCTGAGCAGGTGAGATCCAGGATGGAGGAAGAGTTATGCAATAATAAACATCCCCTCAGAGCAGATCCATACTTAACACAGGGAGGGAATAACTGCCACACAGATCTCTTTGAGGACTCCTCTCTGCGTCTCATAGAAACAGCAGATCCACAGTCCAGATCTCTACAGTGAACACCTGCTATCTTCAGGTTCCAGAAGTCACCATCTACTGGTCTCCATTTTCTTTGATATTTTATCTCCAGTGTTCCTGCACAGCGACTGGCTCCTCCCACCAACCTCACTGGTCAGAAACAAGTCATCAGTAAATAAATACATTTCATTTAACGTTGACCTCTGACTCCTCTTCATTGGATCTTTACTTCTCTCTTCTGTCTCTAGTTACCTGTTGATGTGGGTTTTCCTTCAGCCTGGAGTTCTGGAACCATAAACAGTGAATGTCATTAAAGTCCTGAGTATGTGATTGAGCTTGTGTACAACTTTCATCAGTTGTTACATTAATATTCATTTAAAAACAAGACTTCAGCCAATCACAGAAGAGGAAATTAAAGAGGGATGTGTATTGTGACGAGGTGACTTGGGGGAATTAATTTCATATTTTAAATATGAATCCTCATCCTGAGGGGAGGAGCAAAAACACTTGCTCCCTTTCCTTCCTTCACAGTGTAATGGCAAAATATAATGATGCCATAATGTTTTATTAGATTAATGTCTAAAATCAATCGTGACTTTAATTCTGAGGAAAGTTCCAAAACACCAGCTGTGGGAACAATCTAAACAGAATAATCTCAAAGCACCTCTCCTCTTTGATCGCATTTGTCTTTGCATAACACCGCTGCGTGGAGGAAGGAGAAGGTGTGAATTTCTTTGGCTATTGTCCTAGATCTAATCAAACATCTGTTGTAAGCACCTTGAGTTTCCCTTCAAGTCTGAGACCTCCTTGCCTGTCTCAAACTCTTTAGCATAACAAAACCAAGGTGTTAAACCTGCCCATGTATAAATATAGCCATGTTCC